>NW_025048882.1:50000-89895 GCF_019279795.1 Protopterus annectens | reverse complement strand
GGCTTATAAATGCCCTTGGGCAGATAGCCTAGTATGAACCTATGAACCTATGAACCTATAACAGGGGCTGCAGATACTCACATGATGGATGTTACAAAAGAATACTGACATCATCACATATACAACCCAGTAACGGGCTGCAGATACTCATGTGATGGAAGTTACAGCAGAATACTGACAGCATCATATATAAAAAGCAGGAACAGGTGCGGCAGATACTCACGTGATGGCTGTTACAACAGAATACTGATAGCATCACATATACAACACAGTAACAAGCCATGCAAATACTAAGATGACGGATGTTACCACTGAATACTGAGAGCATCATATATACAACATAGTAACAGAGGCTGCAGATACTCACATGATGGATGTTACAACATAATACTGACAGCATTACATATACACCGCAGTAACAGAGGCTACAGATACTCACATGATGGATGCTAAAACAGAATAATGACAGCATCATATATACAATGCAGTAACAGGTGCTGCAGATGCTCATGTGATGGATGTTATAGGTTCATAGGTTCATAGGTTCATACTAGGCTATCTACCCTACGGCATTTATAAGCCTAGCCCATAGTTTTGTGGCTTTCACCACCCCTTAAGTTTGAAGGATACTATGCCCATTAGTTTGCCGTGCCTCTGTCCAGCAGTGACACTGAGGTGATCCCTGGGGTAAACCTGCGATCTCCATCCATTGGTCAAGATTTCTCTTGAACAAAGCCAGCGAGGTGCTCTGCCTCACATGTACCGGGATTTTGTTCCGCAGCGTAGGGAGTCTCTGGGTGATGAATCTGTCCCTCCAGAACGTCCTATTTATAACCGTGTTAAGGTTTAAGTCTCTTGCTCTTGTAGTTCTGATGGATTTGGATTTTTTGAGGTGGAGCATGTTCTTTAATTCCAGGTTGGACCTGGCCTTGTATGTCAGGCACAGGTCACCTCTGAGCAGATGGTATGCGACTGAATAGAGCTGGAGTTCCTTCAGTCGGGCAGCATAAGACATATTTTTGAGACCCTTTATCCTTTTGGTGAGGAACTTTTGGGGCCTTTCCAATTGCTGCAGGTGTCGGGTAAGATACATTCCGAATGGGGCATTGTACTCTATCATTGGTCTGATGAGTGATGAGTACAGGGGAACAATGACCTCCCTTGATCTAGATGTGAATCCCTTCATGATCAGGTGGGCAATGTAGAAGGTCTTCCTAACTACTTTGGCAACGTGAGTGTCAAGCGAAAGGTTACTGTCAACCTGGGTCCCCAGATCCTGATAACCTTTTCTGTGCTTAGTGGATTGCCACCTATATGGTAGCTAGGGTAACCTTGTTTTTCCCGAAGGGTAAGACTATGCATTTTGGCGTTAACTTTAGGCCATGGCTCTGGCACCAGTTAT
This sequence comes from Protopterus annectens, assembly GCF_019279795.1. Classification (NCBI taxonomy): domain Eukaryota; kingdom Metazoa; phylum Chordata; order Ceratodontiformes; family Protopteridae; genus Protopterus; species Protopterus annectens. The sequence continues at coordinate 88,493 of NW_025048882.1, read as the reverse complement.
CCGTTTCTATGAGACCCTTCTGAAGGATATCTGTGTCTGATGTGTTTTCAACTATGGCCCAGCTTGCAGTCATCTGCAAACTTTGTCAGCCATAATCCTCCTGTGTTTGCCTGTACTTCTGAAAAGTAGATGCCGAACAAGAGGGGCCCAGAACTGAGCCCTGTGGGACACCACTTGTGACCGCTTGAGTCTGACATGGCACCAGCAACTCTGACCCTGTGGGTTCTGTCACTTAGCCAGTTTGCAACCCATCTTGTGACGTATGGGTTTACATTTAAGCTGGTGAGTTTTTCAATGATACCCGAGTGGGGTATTGTGTCAAAAGCTTTTGCAAGGTCAAAGTAGGCTGTGTGGACTGCCTTGCCCTCATCAATGGCCTTGGTGACTGTTTTGAAAAAGTCAACCAAGTTTAAAAGGCATGATCTGCCCTTGACAAAGCCAAACTGGGTTGGATCCAATGTCTGTAAGTCCCCTATGTCTTTATTTATGAGTTCCATTATGATCCTCTCCATAGCTTTGCAAACCAGGCTTGTTAAGCTGATGGGGCAGTAATTTCCAGGGTCAGTGGAGGCACCGCCTTTGTGAAGTGGGACCACAATTGCCGTACACCACTCCTGGAGTGATCCTGAGGTGAGGCTATGATTAAACAGCTGCCCTAACTGTGGGTTTAATTCCTCATTGAGTTCGTGGAGCACACAACCGGGGACACCATCTGGTCCCATAGATGTTGTGTTTTTAGCCTTGGAGAGAGCAGTTTTCACCTGAGCATTTGAGATGTTTGGGGGGCTACAATCCACTGGTATAGATATCTCTCCTTTTGGGGGGGAGGGGGGGGAAACTTGCACTGAACCTGTCAGCCAGTATGTTGGCAATGTCTGTTGGTTCAGTGATTTTTACATCATTTTGAACTAATTCTGAGCATATCTGGGAGTTTCCTCCCAGGTTTCTAACATAGCTAAAAAAGGCCTTATGATTGTCTTTTGAGTCCTTAGCGACTTTTCTCTCAAAATTTGCCTTGGATGATTTTATGAGTGATCGTAGTCTTTTACTTATAATGATCAAGGGTGTCTTCCCTTTTAAGGATTTTGCTCTATCTTGTAGTAGCTTCCTCCTTTTATTGTAGAGCTTGTTTATGGCTGGGGTCCACCAGACTGGGCGCTTGCCTTTGGTGCAAAGAGTCTTTGTTTTGTTTGGGATTGCCTGATCCATGCAGTCCTGGAGGTGCTGGTAGAAGGCATTTGTAAGTGATTCAGCGGCTTGAGTAATGGTTTCCGCTGGCTCGGGGGCCTTGAAAGAAACCACACCAGTCTTAACAAGTGTGAAGTTGGCTTTTGAGTAGTTCTTCACTGTGGTCTTTTTTTATCTGGGGTGGGGGCGGGATGTGGACTTCCAGTGAGATTAGTTTATGATCTGATCTCACCAATGAGGGGTATACTTCCGGTGTTGAACATTGTCTCCCCATGTTCGTGATGATGAGATCTAGTATGTTTTCTCCTCTTGTGGGGATGGTGACTAGTTGTTCCATGGCATTAGAGTTTATGAACTCTAGGAACCTTTGGGCTAGAGTGTTGGGGCTTGAGTAATGATCCCAGTCTATATTCGGATAGTTGAAATCACCTAATATGATGGTGTTTGGAGATACATTTATCCCCTCCAGTGTTTTCAGGAAAGCTGTATGAGGTTCCTGAGTTTGAGAGGGTGGCCTGTAACATGCTACAAATTGCAGAGCAGTCTTGCCTACGGTTAATTGCACCTGGATGGTCTCTGATTCCTCGTGCGTTGTCACCAACCTGGAGGTGTAGGTATACTTGATGAATATGGATACCCCCCCTCCTTTCTTGGTGTGGTCCGGATTTTGGGGCCGGAACGCATGATATGAGGTAAAACCTGATAGTGCCGGGGTGCTCTCAGGAGCCTTGAACCAGGTTTCAGTCACAGCACAGACATCAATGTTCTCCACACTGAGAAGGGCTTCGAGTGCGTGCATTTTGAGATTTCTGGCATTGAGCAGCATTACCCTTAGTTTTTTTTCTTTTTTGTGTTCTAGGGTGGTAGGTTTAGAATTTGAGCCTTGCCTAAAAAGGCACTATGGGGGTGGCAAGAGCCTTTGCCAATATCCAGAAGCCTAGGGGTGACAGGTGCAAGTGCCCTGAAGCAGCGTGGCTTGTCCAGCATGTCATCCCAGGCAGACAGACATTGGATCCCCTTTGAATGACACCAGAGATTAAGCCAATTATTAAAGCTGATCATCTTGTCTCTGTATTGTTGCATCATTCTTGGTGAAGGTAGGATACTGCTCAAGGTCAGGGTCATACCTGCCTGGGCTACATAATCAGAGAGCTCCTGTATGTCTCTTTTCATGTAGTCTAGGGAGGTACATCTCAGGTCATTCACACCAGCATGGACAATGACTGAGTCATACTTGTACTTGCTGTTGAGTGACCTGAGTGCTTGCGTTATGTGGCGGATTCTAGCGCCAGACAGGCAGCTTACTGTGACCTTCTCCTTACTCAATCTGGTGAGTGGGATGTCAGTGTGTCTGACTATGGATTCACCTATGACGAGTGTGTCTGGCATTGTGTTTGGCCTTAAGGGCTGTGACTGTTTGGCACACTGACTTTGTGGCCTATGTGTTGTATGTGTTGTGTCCTGAGGTGGCAGTTGTTTGGGTGTCTGCTTTGGTGGCCTCTGCTGTTTTGGTAGATTTTTGGTCAGAGCCTCAGTATGTCTTTGTGTTTATGTGTATGATTTGAAGTTGTGATAGTACTATGTGAGACTGGGTTTGTGGTGTGTGTGGTTACCTTCTCCTCCTGTCTGGTCTTGCCAGTCCTATGTTGAGAGAGCTCAGCCTCCAGTTTGGCTATATAGTTGCATCTCTCGCATGTATTTGTGTTTTGTGGGAGAAGGAGAGGGTTGTCTGTGTACATGAGGCAATTGTAACATTGCCTCAATATTCCCGGATTCACCAGCTGGGCAGGAGAGGACGCTAGCAACTGACCTCTCGACATGCTAGAAAGAAAAGACAAAAACTTTATGTAATTGAGTTTGAAAAGACTTCAAGGGATGTGGGTGATCGAAAAAGGGGTTTTAGGCTGGTGGGGTACTATGTATAATAAAAAGTGCTATATCAGAGTAAAAAGTACTTTAGGAGCAAGTGCTAAGCTTTCGAGATAAAGAATAGTCTACTTAGGAATCAAGTAGAGCTGAACTTTTCAGATAGAGAATAGGCTGGTTAGATTAGAAGTAGAGTTCAAGATGAGCTGTTCTAAGGGAAAAAAATGAAGAGTGGACTTTAGGTAGCCTGAATAGTTTAACCTTAATTAACCTCTGCTGCTCTTCTGTGCTCCTGTGGCAACTCCGCTCTAAATCACGCTAAATCGCGCTAAAGCGTGCTTTATAGCAGGGGGCTGGAAAAGGCAGGAAATGACCCAAAATGGCCAATGAATTACAAGTTACTGTCTTAAACCACTCCTCTGAGGACAAACAGACAGCTCAGTACTCCCCACTCCCACTGGCGAGTAAAGAAACTTCCCCCTGACCAAACAAAGAAAATGGAGAAGTACAGGAACCAAGACAAAGCCCAGGGATCAGCAAAATCTGATCAATGGAACAAACTAGCCAGGAAAGTTAGGAGAACAAGAATATATTTTTGTTTTTTTTCAAATTTTTTTCACAAACAGAACAGAAAACACAATAAATGCTTTGCTTTTCAATTAAATGCTATCAAAAGCTAGTACACTTGAGTGTATTAGCCTGTAGTTTAACTTTTAAGCAAACTTAAACTAAGAAGTGCAACCAACAATTAAAGCTTATAAAAACAGGAAAAACAGGTAATACCACTATAATACCACTATTATAACAGAATGCTGACAGCATCACATATACAACGCAGTAACATGGGCTGCAGATACTCACAAGATGGATGTTACAATGGAATACTGACAGCATGATATGTACAAAACAGTAACAGGCACCGCAGATACTCACATGATGAATGTTACAACAAAATACTCTCAGCATGATGTATACAATATGGTAACAGGTGCTGCAGATACTCACATGATGGATGTTACAACAGAATACTGACAGCATCACATATACAACACAGTAACAGGGGCTGCAGATACTCACATGATGGATGTTACAACAGAATATTGACAACATGACATATACAATGCAGTAACAGGGACTGCAGATATTCATGTCACAGATGTTACAACAGAATACTGAAAGCATGACATGTACAACACAGTAAGGTGCTGCAGATACTCATGTGATGGATGTTACAACAGAATACTGACAGCATTACATATACAATGCAGTAACAGGGGCTGCAGATACTCACATGATGGACGTTACAACAGAATACTGACAGAATGACAGGTACGACACAGTAAAAGGCACTGCAGATACTCACGGGATAGATGTTATAACAGAATACTGACAGCATCACATATATAACACAGTAACAGATGCTGCAGATACTCACATGATAGATGTTACAACAGAATACTGACAGAATCGCATAAGCAACACAGTAACAGGGGCTACAGATACTCACATGATGGATATTACAACAGAATATTGACAGCAACACATATACAACGCAGTAACAGGGGCTGCAGATACTCACATAATGGATGTTACAACAGAATATTGACAGTATGACATATAGAGTGCAGTAACAGGGGCTGCAGATACTCACGTGACTGATGTTACAACAGAATACTGATGGCATCACATATACAACACAGAAACAATGGCTGCAGATACTCACATGATGGATGTTACAATAGAATACTAACAACATCACGTATACAACACAGTAACAGGTGCTGCAGATGCTCATGTGATGGATGTTATAACAGAATACTGACAGCATCACATATACAATGCAGTAACGGGCTGCAGATGCTTACAGGATAGATGTTACAATGGAATACTGACAGCATGATATGTACAACGCAGTAAGAGGTGTCCACAGATACTCACATGATGGATGTTTCAACAGAATACTGACAGAATGACATATACAACTCAGTAACAGGGGCTGCAGAAACTCATGTGATGGTTATTACAACAGACTACTGACAGCATCACATATACAATGCAGTAACAGGGGCTGCAGATACTCACATGATGGATGTTACAAAAGAATACTGACATCATCACATATACAACCCAGTAACAGGCTGCAGATACTCATGTGATGGAAGTTACAACAGAATACTGACAGCATCATACATAAAAAGCAGTAACAGATGCTGCAGATACTCATGTGATGGCGGTTACAACAGAATACTGATAGAATCACATATACAATGCAGTAACAGTCACACAAATACTAAGATGATGGATGTTACCACAGAATACTGAGAGCATTACATATACACCGCAGTAACAGAGACTACAGATACTCACATGATGGATGCTAAAACAGAATAATGACAACATCATATATACAATGCAGTAACAGGTGCTGCAGATGCTCATGTGATGGATGTTATAACAGAATGCTGACAGCATCACATATACAACACAGTAACAGGGGCTGCAGATACTCACATGATGGATGTTACAACAGAATACTGACATAATTGCATAAGCAACACAGTAAAAGGAGCTACAGATACTCACATGATGGATATTACATCAGAATATTGACAGCATCACATATACAATGCAGTAACAGGGGCTGCAGATACTCACATGATGGATGTTACAACAAAATATTGACAGTATGACATATACAATGCAGTAACAGGGGCTGCAGATACTCACGTGACTGATGTTACAACAGAATACTGACAACATCACATATACAACACAGTAACAGGTGCTGCAGATGCTCATGTGATGGATGTTATATGGATGTTATAACAGAATGCTGACAGCATCACATATACAATGCAGTAACGGGTTGCAGATGCTTACAGGATGGATGTTACAATGGAATACTGACAGCATGATATGTACAATGCAGTAAGGGGTGCCACAGATACTCACATGATGGATGTTACAACAGAATACTGACAGAATGACATATACAACTCAGTAACAGGCGCTGCAGAAACTCACGTGATGGTTATTACAACAGAATACTGACAGCATCACATATACAATGCAGTAACAGGGGCTGCAGATACTCACATGATGGATGTTACAAAATAATACTGACATCATCACATATACAACCCAGTAACAGGCTGCAGATACTCATGTGATGGAAGTTACAACAGAATACTGACAGCATCATATATACAAAGCAGTAACAGGTGCTGCAGATACTCACGTGATGGCTGTTACAACAGAATACTGATAGCATCACATATACAACGCAGTAACAAGTCATGCAAATACTAAGATGACAGATGTTACCACAGAATACTGAGAGCATCACATATACAACACAGTAACAGGGGCTGCAGATACTCACATGATGGATGTTACAACATAATACTAACAGCATTACATATACACCACAGTAACAGAGGCTACAGATACTCACATGATGGATGCTAAAACAGAATAATGACAGCATCATATATACAATGCAGTAACAGGTGCTGCAGATGCTCATGTGATGGATGTTACAACAGAATGCTGACAGCATCACATATACAACGCAGTAACAGGGGCTGCAGATACTCACAAGATGGATGTTAGAATGGAATACTGACAGCATGATATGTACAACACAGTAATGGGCACCGCAGATACTCACATGATGGATGTTATAACAGAATACTCTCAGCATGATGTATACAATACAGTAACAGGTGCTGCAGATACTCACATGACGTATGTTACAACAGAATACTGACAGCATCACATATACAAAGCAGTAACATGGGCTGCAGTTACTCACAGGATGGATGTTACAACAGTATATTGACAACATGACATATACAACGCAGTAACAGGGACTGCAGATATTCATGTCACGGATGTTACAACAGAATACTGACAGCATGACATGTACAACACAGTAAGGTGCTGCAGATACTCATGTGATGGATGTTACAACAGAATACTGACAGCATCACATATACAATGCAGTAACAGGGGCTGCAGATACATGATGGATGTTACAACAGAATACTGACAGCATGACAGGTGTGACATAGTAAAAGGCACTGAAGATACTCATGGGATGGATGTTATAAGCGAATACTGACAGCATCACATATATAACACAGTAACAGGTGCTGCAGATACTCGCATGATGGATGTTACAACAGAATACTGACAGAATCACATAAGCAACACAGTAACAGGGACTACAGATACTCACATGATGGATATTACAACAGAATATTGACAGCATCACATATACAACGCAGCAACAGAGGCTGCAGATACTCACATGATAGATGTTACAGCAGAATATTGACAGTATGACATATACAATGCAGTAACAGGGGCTGCAGATACTCACGTGACTGATGTTACAACAGAATACTGATGTCTAAATAGGTAAATAACTCCTGGCGTATAGCTAAAGGGAAGGAAAGATTTAAAGCTGCTCCTTTATTAAATTCATTTGTTTTAGATCTAACAACCTGCTCTTGACCATTCAGCAATCTATTCTTAACTACATTCACAGTAGGATATAAATTTGCATTTTCATTCATACTGTTATGCGTTATGTGTATAACATCTATAGAGCCATTGCTAGTTGCTATTTCTTCATTACTAGCAGCTAAGTTAGTAGAAGGACAAATGTCATCAGATATAGTATTGGAATCAGCATGTTCATTGGCAATGGTTGGGGCCACTCCTGCAACTTCTGATACATTAGAAACAGCTGCAGGAGATACAGCCCTTTACCAGTGCTCTGTAGAGTCTTATGCTGTTGGAAAGGTAAAGTGCCTTGCTTGATAGCAGATGCAGGCATACGTTCTGGGACACGCCTTGCTTGATATAGTATTACTAGCAGCTAAGTTAGTAGAAGGACAAATGTCAACAGATATAGTATTGGAATCAGCATGTTCATTGGCAATGGTTGGGGCCTCTCCTGCAACTTCTGATACATTAGAAACAGCTGCAGGAGATGTCAATGATATTATGTTTATATATTTAGTTTTCAAGTTTTGTTTTATGGCGCTTCTGCTTTAAAAGTTGGTTGATTAATTAACATGCAGATATTTAAAGCACATGGCTATTGTGCCTCTTGTTTGTGATCTGAAGAAGCTACTAGTTAGTGAAAGCGCTTATCGTGGTTCATCTGTGCAATAAACTGATTTATCTGTTTCAGAAGACTGGATTGCTTGGATTTTCTACACATTGGATGTTATTTCTCACTCTGTCGATGCTTGCCTAAGTTATTTACCTATTTATTTATCTGTTTATAAGCAAGCGTGCTGTGGCAGTAACCAGCATTTTTATTTATATTCTAACGTAGAATACTGATGGCATCACATATACAACACAGAAACAATGGCTGCAGATACTCACATGATGGATGTTACAACAGAATACTGACAACATCACATATACAACACAGTAACAGGTGCTGCAGATGCTCATGTGATGGATGTTATAACAGAATGCTGACAGCATCACATATACAATGCAGTAACGGGCTGCAGATGCTTACAGGATGGATGTTACAATGGAATACTGACAGCATGATATGTACAATGCAGTAAGAGGTGCCACAGATACTCACATGATGGATGTTACAACAGAATACTGACAGAATGACATATACAACTCAGTAACAGGGGCTGCAGAAACTCACGTGATGGTTATTACAACAGAATACTGACAGCATCACATATACAATGCAGTAACAGGGGCTGCAGATACTCACATGATGGATGTTACAAAAGAATACTGACAGCATCACATATACAACCCAGTAACGGGCTGCAGATACTCATGTGATGGAAGTTACAACAGAATACTGACAGCATCATATATAAAAAGCAGTAACAGGTGCTGCAGATACTCACGTGATGGCTGTTACAACAGAATACTGATAGCATCACATATACAACGCAGTAACAAGCCACGCAAATACTAAGATGACGGATGTTACCACAGAATACTGAGAGCATCATATATACAACACAGTAACAGGGGCTGCAGATACTCACATGATGGATGTTACAACATAATACTGACAGCATTACATATACACCGCAGTAGCAAAGGCTACAGATACTCACATGATGGATGCTAAAACAGAATAATGACAGCATCACATATACAATGCAGTAACAGGTGCTGCAGATACTCATGTGATGGATGTTATAACAGAATGCTGACAGCATCACATATACAACGTTGTAACAGGGGCTGCAGATACTCACAAGATGGATGTTACAATGGAATACTGACAGCATGATATATACAATGCAGAAAGAGGCACCTCAGATACTCACATGATGGATGTTACAACAGAATACTCTCAGCATGATGTATACAATGCAGTAACAGGTGCTGCAGATACTCACGTGATGGATGTTACAACAGAATACTGACAGCATCACATATACAACACAGTAACAGGGGCTGCAGATACTCACATGATGGATGTTACAACAGAATATTGACAACAAGACATATACAATGCAGTAACAGGGACTGCAGATATTCATGTCACAGATGTTACAACAGAATACTGACAGCATGACATGTACAACACAGTAAGGCGCTGCAGATACTCATGTGATGGATGTTACAACAGAATACGGACAGCATTACATATACAACGCAGTAACAGGGGCTGCAGATACTCACATGATGGACGTTACAACAAAATACTGACAGCATGACAGGTACGACACAGTAAAAGGCACTGCAGATACTCACGGGATGGATGTTATAACAGAATACTGACAGCATCACATATATAACACAGTAACAGGTGCTGCAGATACTCACAAGATGGATGTTACAATGGAATACTGACAGCATGATATGTACAAAACAGTAACAGGCACCGCAGATACTCACACGATGAATGGTACAACAAAATACTCTCAGCATGATGTATACAATACAGTAACAGGTGCTGCAGATACTCACGTGATGGATGTTACAACAGAATACTGACAGCATGACAGGTACGACACAGTAAAAGGCACTGCAGATACTCACGGGATGGATGTTATAACAGAATACTGACAGCATCACATATATAACACAGTAACAGGTGCTGCAGATACTCACATGATGGATGTTACAACAGAATACTGACAGAATCACATAAGCAACACAGTAACAGGGGCTACAGATACTCACATGATGGATATTACAACAGAATATTGACAGCATCACATATACAACGCAGTAACAGGGGCTGCAGATACTCACATGATGGATGTTACAACAGAATATTGACAGTATGACATATACAATGCAGTAACATGGGCTGCAGATACTCAAGTGACTGATGTTACAACAGAATACTGATGGCATCACATATACAACACAGAAACAATGGCTGCAGATATTCACATGATGGATGTTACAACAGAATACTGACAACATCACATATACAACACGGTAACAGGTGCTGCAGATGCTCATGTGATGGATGTTATAACAGAATACTGACAGCATCACATATACAATGCAGTAACGGGCTGCAGATGCTTACAGGATGGATGTTACAATGGAATACTGACAGCATGATATGTACAACGCAGTAAGAGGTGTCCACAGATACTAACATGATGGATGTTACAACAGAATACTGACAGAATGACATATACAACTCAGTAACAGGGGCTGCAGAAACTCAAGTGATGGTTATTACAACAGAATACTGACAGCATCACATACACAATGCAGTAACAGGGGCTGCAGATACTCACATGATGGATGTTACAAAAGAATACTGACATCATCACATATACAACCCAGTAACAGGCTGCAGATACTCATGTGATGGAAGTTACAACAGAATACTGACAGCATCATACATAAAAAGCAGTAACAGATGCTGCAGATACTCATGTGATGGCTGTTACAACAGAATACTGATAGCATCACATATACAATGCAGTAACAGTCACGCAAATACTAAGATGACGGATGTTACCACAGAATACTGAGAGCATCACATATACAACACAGTAACAGGGGCTGCTGATACTCCCATGATGGATGTTACAACATAATACTGACAGCATTACATATACACCGCAGTAACAGAGGCTACAGATACTCACATGATGGATGCTAAAACAGAATAATGACAACATCATATATACAATGCAGTAACAGGTGCTGCAGATGCTCATGTGATGGATGTTATAACAGAATGCTGACAGCATCACATATACAACACAGTAACAGGGGCTGCAGATGATGGATGTTACAACAGAATACTGACAGAATCGCATAAGCAACGCAGTAACAGGAGCTACAGATACTCACATGATGGATATTACAACAGAATATTGACAGCATCACACATACAACGCAGTAACAGGGGCTGCAGATACTCACATGATGGATGTTACAACAGAATATTGACAGTATGACATATACAATGCAGTAACAGGGGCTGCAGATACTCACGTGACTGATGTTACAAAAGAATACTGATGGCATCACATATACAACACAGAAACAATGGCTGCAGATACTCACAAGATGGATGTTACAATGGAATACTGACAGCATGATATGTATAACATAGTAACAGGCACCGCAGATACTCACATGATGAATGTTACAACAGAATACTCTCAGCATGATGTATACAATACAGTAACAGGTGCTGCAGATATTCACGTGACGGATGTTACAACAGAATACTGACAGCATCACATATACAACGCAGTAACAGGGGCTGCAGATACTCACAGGATGGATGTTACAACAGAATATTGACAACATGACATATACAACACAGTAACAGGGACTGCAGATATTCATGTCACAGATGTTACAACAGAATACTGACAGCATGACATGTACAACACAGTAAGGCACTGCAGATACTCATGTGATGGATGTTACAACCGAATATTGACAGTATGACATATACAATGCAGTGACAGGGGCTGCAGATACTCACATGACTGATGTTACAGCAGAATACTGATGGCATCACATATACAACAGAGAAACAAGGGCTGCAGATACTCACATGATGGATGTTACAACAGAATGCTGACAACATGACATATACAACACAGTAACAAGTGCTGCAGATACTCATGGGATGGATGTTACAACAGACTACTGACAGTATGACATGTACGACACAGTAACAGGGGCTGCAGATGCTCACATGATGGATGTTGCAATAGAATACTGACAGCATCAGATATATGACGCAGTAAAAAGGGCTGCAGATACTCACAGGATGGATGTTGCAACAGAATACTGACAGCATCACATATACAATGCAGTAACAGGGGTTGCAGATACTCACATGATGGATGGTACAACAGAATACTGACTGCATCACATATACAACGCAGTAACAGGTGCTGCAGATACTCACGTGACGGATGTTACAACAGAATACTGACAGCATTACATATACAACACAGTAACAGGGGCTGCAGAAAATCACAGGATGGATGTTACAACAGAATATTGACAACATGACATATACAACGCAGTAACAGGGACTGCAGATATTCATGTCACAGATGTTACAACAGAATACTGACAGCATGACATGTACAACACAGTAAGGCGCTGCAGATACTCATGTGATGGTTGTTACAACAGAATACTGACAACATCAAATGTACAATGCAGTAACAGGGGCTGCAGATACTCACATGATGGACGTTACAACAGAATACTGACAGCATGACAGATACGACACAGTAAAGGCACTGCAGATACTCACGGGATGGATGTTATAACAGAATACTGACAGCATCACATATATAACACAGTAACAGGTGCTGCAGATACTCACATGATGGATGTTACAACAGAATACTGACAGAATTGCATAAGCAACACAGTAACAGGGGCTACAGATACTCACATGATTGATATTACAACAGAATATTGACAGCATCACATATACAACACAGTAACAGGGGCTGCAGATACTCACATGATGGATGTTACAACAGAATATTGACAGTATGACATATACAATGCAGTAACAGGGGCTGCAGAAACTCACATGACTGATGTTACAACAGAATACTGATGGCATCACATATACAACACAGAAACAATGGCTGCAGATACTCACATGATGGATGTTACAACAGAATACTGACAACATCATATTTACAACACAGTAACAGGTGCTTCAGATGCTCATGTGATGGATGTTATAACAGAATGCTGACAGCATCACATATACAATGCAGTAGCGGGCTGCAGATGCTCACAGGATGGATGTTACAATGGAATACTGACAGCATGATATGTACAATGTGGTACGATGTGTCCGCAGATACTCACATGATGGATGTTACAACAGAATACTGACAGAATGACATATACAACTCAGTAACAGGTGCTGCAGAAACTCATGTGATGGTTATTACAACAGAATACTGACAGCATCACATATACAACACAGTAACAGGGGCTGCAGATACTCACATGAAGGTTATTACAACAGAATACTGACAGCATGACATATACAATGCAGTAACAGGGGCTGCAGATACTCACATGATGGATGTTACAAAAGAATACTGACATCATCACATATACAACCCAGTAACAGGCTGCAGATACTCATGTGATGGCAGTTACAACAGAATACTGACAGCATCAAACATAAAAAGCAGTAACAGATGCTGCAGATACTCACGTGATGGCTGTTACAACAGAATACTGATAGCATCACATATACAACGCAGTAACAGGGGCTGCAGATACTCACATGATGGATGTTACAACAGAATACTGACAGCATGACATATACAATGCAGTAACAGGGGCTGCAGATACTCACGTGACAGATGTTACAACAGAATACTGACAGCATCACATATACAACACAGAAACAATGGCTGCAGATACTCACAAGATGGATGTTACAATGGAATACTGACAGCATGATATGTACAACACAGTAACAGGCATCGCAGATACTCACATGACGGATGTTACAACAGAATACTCTCAGCATGATGTATACAATACAGTAACAGGTGCTGCAGATACTCACGTGATGGATGTTACAACAGAATACTGACAGCATCACATATACAACGCAGTAACAGGGGCTGCAGATACTCACATGATGGATGTTACAACAGAATACTGACAACATGACATATACAACACAGTAACAGGGGCTGCAGATATTCATGTGATGGATGTTACAACAGAATACAGACAACATGACATGTACAGCACAGTAGCAGGCACTGCAGATACTCATGTGATGGATGTTACAACAGAATACTGACATGTCATATACAATGCAGTAAAAGGTGCTGCAGGTACTCACGTGATGGATGTTACAGCAGAATACTGATGGCATCACATATACAACAGAGAAACAAGGGCTGCAGATACTCACATGATGGATGTTACAACAGAATGCTGACAACATGACATATACAACACAGTAACAAGTGCTGCAGATACTCATGGGATGGATGTTACAACAGACTACTGACAGTATGACATGTACGACACAGTAACAGGGGCTGCAGATGCTCACATGATGGATGTTGCAATAGAATACTGACAGCATCAGATATATGACGCAGTAAAAGGGCTGCAGATACTCACAGGATGGATGTTGCAACAGAATACTGACAGCATCACATATACAATGCAGTAACAGGGGTTGCAGATACTCACATGATGGATGGTACAACAGAATACTGACTGCATCACATATACAACGCAGTAACAGGTGCTGCAGATACTCACGTGACGGATGTTACAACAGAATACTGACAGCATTACATATACAACACAGTAACAGGGGCTGCAGAAAATCACAGGATGGATGTTACAACAGAATATTGACAACATGACATATACAACGCAGTAACAGGGACTGCAGATATTCATGTCACAGATGTTACAACAGAATACTGACAGCATGACATGTACAACACAGTAAGGCGCTGCAGATACTCATGTGATGGTTGTTACAACAGAATACTGACAACATCAAATGTACAATGCAGTAACAGGGGCTGCAGATACTCACATGATGGACGTTACAACAGAATACTGACAGCATGACAGATACGACACAGTAAAAGGCACTGCAGATACTCACGGGATGGATGTTATAACAGAATACTGACAGCATCACATATATAACACAGTAACAGGTGCTGCAGATACTCACATGATGGATGTTACAACAGAATACTGACAGAATTGCATAAGCAACACAGTAACAGGGGCTACAGATACTCACATGATTGATATTACAACAGAATATTGACAGCATCACATATACAACACAGTAACAGGGGCTGCAGATACTCACATGATGGATGTTACAACAGAATATTGACAGTATGACATATACAATGCAGTAACAGGGGCTGCAGAAACTCACATGACTGATGTTACAACAGAATACTGATGGCATCACATATACAACACAGAAACAATGGCTGCAGATACTCACATGATGGATGTTACAACAGAATACTGACAACATCATATTTACAACACAGTAACAGGTGCTTCAGATGCTCATGTGATGGATGTTATAACAGAATGCTGACAGCATCACATATACAATGCAGTAGCGGGCTGCAGATGCTCACAGGATGGATGTTACAATGGAATACTGACAGCATGATATGTACAATGTGGTACGATGTGTCCGCAGATACTCACATGATGGATGTTACAACAGAATACTGACAGCATCACATATACAACACAGTAACAGGTGCTGCAGATACTCATGTGATGGATATTACAACTGAATACTGACAGCTTCACATAGACAACACAGTAACAGGGGCTGCAGATACTCACATGAGGGATGTTACAACAGAATACTGACAGCATCACATATACAATGCAGTAACAGGGGCTGCAGATACTCACATGATGGATGTTACAAAAGAATACTGACAGCATCACATATACAACCCAGTAACAGGCTGCAGATACTCATGTGATGGCAGTTACAACAGAATACTGACAGCATCAAACATAAAAAGCAGTAACAGATGCTGCAGATACTCACGTGATGGCTGTTACAACAGAATACTGATAGCATCACATATACAACGCAGTAACAGTCACGCAAATACTAAGAATGATGGATGTTACCACAGAATACTGATAGCATCACATATACAACACAGTAACAGGGGCTGCAGATACTCACATGATGGATGTTACAACATAATACTGACAGCATTACATATACACAGCAGTAACAGAGGCTACAGATACTCACATGATGGATGCTAAAACAGAATAATGACAACATCATATATACAATGCAGTAACAGGTGCTGCAGATGCTCATGTGATGGATGTTATAACAGAATGCTGACAGCATCACATATACAACACAGTAACAGGGGCTGCAGATACTCACAAGATGGATGTTACAATGGAATACTGACAGCATGATATGTACAACACAGTAACAGGCACCGCAGATACTCATATGATGGATGTTACAACAGAATACTCTCAGCATGATGTATACAATACAGTAACAGTTGCTGCAGATACTCACGTGACGGATGTTACAACAGAATACTGACAGCATCACATATACAACGCAGTAACAGGGGCTGCAGATACTCACAGGATGGATGTTACAACAGAATATTGACAACATGACATATACAATGCTGTAACAGGGACTGCAGATATTCATGTCACAGATGTTACAGCAGAATACTGACAGAATGACATGTACAACACAGTAAGGCATTGCAGATACTCATGTGATGGATGTTACAACAGAATACTGACAGCATCACATATACAATGGAGTAACAGGGGCTGCAGATACTCACATGATGGACGTTACAACAGAATACTGACAGCATGACAGGTACGACACAGTAAAAGGCACTGCAGATACTCACGGGATGGATGTTATAACAGAATACTGACAGCATCACATATATAACAGAGTAACAGGTGCTGCAGATACTCACATGATGGATGTTACAACAGAATACTGACAGAATCGCATAAGCAACACAGTAACAGGAGCTACAGATACTCTCATGATGGATAGTACAACAGAATATTGACAGCATCACATATACAATGCAGTAACAGGGGCTGCAGATACTCACATGATGGATGTTACAACAGAATATTGACAGTATTACATATACAATGCAGTGACAGGGGCTGCAGGTACTCACATGACTGATGTTACAGCAGAATACTGATGGCATCACATATAAAACAGAGAAACAAGGGCTGCAGATACTCACATGATGGATGTTACAACAGAATGCTGACAACATGACATATACAACACAGTAACAAGTGCTGCAGATACTCATGGGATGGATTTTACAAAAGACTACTGACAGCATGACATGTACGACACAGTAACAAGGACTGCAGATGCTCACATGATGGATGTTGCAATGGAATACTGACAGCACCAGATATATGACGCAGTAAAAAGGGCTGCAGATACTCACAGGATGGATGTTACAACAGAATACTGACAGCATCACATATACAATGCAGTAACAGGGGCTGCAGATACTCACATGATGGATGTTACAACAGAATACTGACAGCATCACATATACAATGCAGTAACAGGTGCTGCAGATACTCATGTGATGGATGTTACAACAGAATACTGACAGCATCACATATACAATGCAGTAACAGGGGCTGCAGATACTCACGTGATGGATATTACAACTGAATACTGACAGCATCACATATGCAATGCAGTAACAGGGGCTGCAGATACTCACATGATGGATGTTACAACAGAATACTGACAGCATCCCATATACAACGCAGTAACAGGGGCTGCAGATACTCCCATGATTGATGTTACAACAGAATTCTGACAGCATCACATACACAATGCAGTAACAGGGGCTGCAGATACTCACGTGACAGATGTTACAGCTGAATACTGACAGCATGACATGTACGACACAGTAACAGGTGCTGCAGATACTCAAGTGATGGATGTTACAACAGAATACTGACAGCATCACATATACAATGCAGTAACAGGGGCTGCAGATACTCACATGACAGATGTTACAACAGAATACTGACAGCATCACATATACAACCCAGTAACAGGGGCTGCAGATACTCATGTGATGGAAGTTACAACAGAATACTGACATCATCATATATACAAAGCAGTAACAGGTGCTGCAGATACTCATGTGATGGATGCTAAAACAGAATACTGACAGCATCACATATACAAGGCAATAACAGATACTCACGTGATGGATGTTACAACAGAATACTGACAGGGTGATACATACAACACAGTAACAGGCTCTGCAGATACTCACGTGATGGATGTTACAACAGAATACTGACAGCATCACATATAGAACGCAGTAACAGGAACTGAAGATTCTCATGTGATGGATGTTACAACAGAATACTGACAGCATCACATATACAACGCAGTAAAAGGTGCTGCAGATACTCATGTGATAGGTGTTACAACAGAATACTGGCAGCATCACATATACAATGCATTAACAGGTGCTGCCGATACTCACATGATGAATGTTACAACAGAATACTGACAGCATCAGATATACAATGCAGTAACAGGTGCTGCAGATACTCACATGATGGACATTGCATCTGTACACCAGATGGGCCTGTGTTGAAACATATTGACATTAATGTCATGTATCACACATGTGCTACACACTGATACACACTAAAAATGTGATTAATGTCATGTATCACACATGTGCTACACACTGACACCCGATAAGAACCTGTTGCAGTAACATACCTGGTATGTCTGAACTTGAGCCTGCATGGCTTGAGCCCTCACACTAGATGTACCTGTAGCGTACAATATTAGGGAAATAACAATATGACAGTAAACAGCAGCACCGTGGCATGAGGCTGAGTCATTAACAGGTAGTGGTCACAGTTACACAGAATGGAGACACTCACCTGCTATTCATTCCCTAGTGTTGTCCCAAAGTACATGGACATGTGAATATTAATGCAGACACTATTACACAGTTTGGTTGGTCTGCTCTGTCTGTACAGTAGTTACATAAATACATGTCATTAAACTTGCATTCATCATCATCACCCTGTATGATTCATGTGCATGTTTCAAGTCAAAAATGACAATACATGTATATGCATGCTACAGCAATGTGCAGTGATTTTCTATATAGTCAGCCATGTCATGGGAAGAAAGACATACATGTTCAGCATGGAATGTCAGCTTCTATCCCACCCTCAGGTATGCATCACTCCATGTATCCGGTGAGACCAGAAAAATTCTGATGTCATCGGGGGAGAGTCAATGGTGGTCCACCACTGGTGATGTCCCTTAATCTCTCACATCATCTTAATCTGTTGGCTGCATGAAGGATCATGTCTGAACAGCATAATCTACAGGCATCACAGGTCTGTTGTGACCTCCAACCACATTTATCATGTTGAGGTCAAGCCAGGTTTCATTTCTCCAAACTGTATTGCCAGACCAGCCAAGAAGTCTCCATCCATGTTGTCAGCATCAGTTATGAATTATGATTTCCTTTTCCTGATGGGAGACATTGTCACCAATAGGATGGCTGACTTTCTGAAAGAGCATGAGATGCATGTCATCATATTCCTATGTGAGCCCATTTACAGAAGATTCTGTGGACAGCACATATCAACGCAAACAGTATGTATTTCTGTGCAATGCAAAAGTCTGCAAAATCCTAGTAACAACAATGCTTTCATATATAACATTTGTAAAATAAACATAAATTGTAATATCTTTACAGTCTGTGTGTGGGGTTAGAGCATATCACACCACATATACATTGAAGAGAGATCAAAAGACAACAGCATCACACCACAGGAGTCTGCACACATTGCACATGAAAACAGAACAAAAGCTAACAATTGAACAATATATGGGAAGCATCAGCAAGCCTCAGGGTCCGTAGGCAGGCCGCAGATGGTACAGATCATTTGTATAATGAGCCAGCAGTGATACGACCTTTGTCAAGAAGTATTAATGAAGAAATATCTGTAATAGCAACAGAACATATTATTAACACTTCTGTTAAGAAAAATGAATGAAGAAATGTCCATAACATCAAAAGAACACGGTACATATGGATAGTGTCAGAAAGGTTTCCATAGTTACACCACAGAGTCTAAGAAATTACCAGTAAGAAGTACAGATGATCAGTAAATATATCTTTATAGACTATTCACACCTGCAGTGTGATTCTGTCTATACAACCAAATTTGGGAATGAAATCAGTTCATTTAAATAGCAACACCTGTATGCGTAAAGGTCAATCAAACATCAGTCTGGTAACTTACAAGTTCTGTTAAAGCTCTCATTTGCAGTAAAAGGAAATCTAAACAGGTACCTTTAAGAATGATTAAATTTAACAGATGTAATAATCACCAAAACAGAAATGTTACCCCTTGCCAATGTACCTCTCACTCTGAATCACAGAAAGTAAGTGTTCCTAATGTGCACCCATATTTAAGCACCATTTGCAACATACATAATTAATAAGGATCATTAAAATTCTAGGTTTTGGAATCCCATTTGCTCACCTCCATGTGAATTGGCTACATGCAGTGTAACACCCAGGTGTACTGTGTAAATGCCCAATAGGTATAAATAAATGGTACTATGTGTGGCACATGCCAGTTATATCCAATGATCTGATTACATGACATCGGTGCCACTTTCAAATAATGATTTTGATACTTTTACAGATTAGACCATTTCTCCTTGCGAACTGAGTAGGACCTCAGTGAGCATTTTTTTCTGGTTTTGCAGTTATCAGACATTTTCCATTGGAGGATCAAGATGGTTACTTTAGGGAGGCTAAAATGTGTCCATGCACCTAACTGGACCAAGGATGAGACCACCCAGATGCTGACCATGTATACCGGAGTGCAGCATCAGATGAGAGCCAGGCCAAGGAACTTTGAGATGATCGACATCTGGAACCAGACTGTGAGGGAACACTGAAGGTATACATGGACCTACCACACTGGAGTGCAGGTTCACCACCACTATAGTGACCTGCAGAGTGATACAGAGGAGCTTCATCAGCAGGTCGCAAAAGTATGGAGACAGCCTGTGGACTTACAAAGCCGAATACTCACATTTCTAAAATTGGCAGAAGCGTGAAATTCAAAATACCGAAGCATGGATATTTTGAATTTCTGCTTCCGGTGGTATGGAATGGGGATGTTTGAGTTTTATTTTGGTAAGTTTGTGTGTGTAAGTATGCTGGTTAAGGAGTTTAGTGTATGTACGTGTGTGTTGTGACTGTTATATGTGTGTTTGAGGGATTGTAAGATGTGTGTGTGAGATTTGTTTGTGTTACTGTTTGTGCGATCTCGGAGTTAGAATATATAAGTATGGGGGTGCAGGGGTGGTTTGCCCCCTGCTTATATGTAGTTTAGATTAGTTTGGTTGATTGTGGGGGGGGGGGGTTGTGTATGTTTATGTGTGTACTGTATGTGTAGCGTGAGTATGGGATTTTGAATTTTGCGGTTGTGTGTTTTCGAGTTTGTGAGTTATGATTAGGTTTTCAGCTTTGTGGTTTAGGACTACTGAAATTTGAGATTTCAGTATTTTGAAATTACAAAGTAGACCCATATGTATATATATTGGCCAGATGTTTCTTATAACTTTTAACTAGCTGTTGTGGCAGCTAGCACATGGAGGTAATTAAGTGGATGTGGTAACTGCTGTCTTTATAAGTATGGGTTTGATTCCCATGCTGCTAATTTCCTTATAATGATTACAATATACATAATTATGAATTTGGTAGATGTACAGAAGTTTCATAACATATAACTACAGCATTTCACACATCTACTGTCCTCGTGCACCACTGATGCCTGTAGTGCCTAGGCCTGTGATGACTGCACATTTTGTAGTTTTCAAGCGTTTATATTATGCTGTCGAAAACTCAAACTGTCAACAGCGTAATAATCGACATGAAGATGTCGAAACTCCCGAACATTGCGCATACACACAAAAAAAAAACCACCCAAACACAACACAAATTGCTCTATGCAGGGGGGCAAGCCCCCTGCACCCCCCACACACACCCCCGCTACTTAAATATACTAACTCCGAGATCGCACTACATTGCAGTAAATGGAAACCTCCCCTTACGGAGATTTCCGTTTACACACGCGATGACTTTCACTTTCAACATTTTGCTGCCGACAATATCAACTTCGATATTGTCGGCCTTTGACAGGGTGAAGTAGACCCGTTTTCAATTATAGTGCCACAGTATCATCTACTGCAGCATTATACGTCTGAATAAAAACTCATACATAACTTCTTTAAGTCATTCTTCCTAATAAAATAACATTCTTAATACAGTCACATTTATTTAAGCCAAAAGGAATGCCTGTCCCACTGTTTACACATGTGTTTTCAGCTGTGTGTTGATAGCTGTTCTTTCATTACAATAAAACTTCCAAAAAAGTGTTTGAAGTTTAATGTATTCATCTGTTCTCTGCAGGAATTCAAATAAACACCAGCAGTACCTGTTTGTTAAGATGAAAACCTGCTGCCTGTTAACTTGGCCTGTCTTGGTTTTGGCATGCTGTGGGTTCCATTCCACACAGGGGAAACATATCTGAAATTGTTCTCTTGGTTTACTTCACCCATAGCATTTCTTTAGAGAAGCATATTCCACTTATTGATATTAACGTTTATTTTGAACATGGTCACAAATTAACTGTTAGTCATCAAATTCCTACGAATATGCCTATAATCTGTAACGTTCTGCTAACATCAGCTGTTTAACTGTAGGATTAGGAAAGAAGTACCTGTTTGGTTAAGAAGAATTTGTGCTGGCTGTTAGATCGGTCTGGAAGGAAACAGGCCAGCATTCCTACATTTTGGCATGCTATGGGTTCCAATCCCCACAGGGGAAACATATCTGAAATTGTTTTCTTGGTTTACTTCACCCATAGCATTTCTTTAGAGAAGCCTATTCCACTTATTGATATTAACGTTTATTTTGAACATGGTTGTAAATAACTCAGTTATTCCTAGGACTCCTATGAATATACTCACAATTCATAATGGTTTGTTAACAGCATTGCTCTAAGTACAGGGTTAGTAAAGCTTGGTGCAGACTGTTATATGTCTGACAAATATTTTTGTTAATATGGTATTAATTTTAAAAGTGCTATCAAGTTCTGTTTTATCAATTATTACACTCAGTTCAAGAGCAACATCATCCTTACCTTTTTCAGATTACAGATGAAATGCAGAACAATGAGGCTGTATGGACTTGCTTACTAATATGCAGTTTGCCAAGTAATCTTATGGTCCTCACACATACTTTACTGTGCCTCTCATGTACAGCACCTTGTAAGGTTCTGTTAACAGAAGCTCTATGAGACATGACAATGTTGCTCCGATGTCTGAGGAATGAAACGTTTCCATCACTGTTAATGTTTCTGACCACATGCTGACATGAATTAAGTTGTGCGGTCTCTTTACCTATATGACTAGCACATCTTCATTCTTTGAAATCCTAAGCCAGGATCCATATTAGTAGCCTATCCCCTGTCCAGGTAATGTCACAAAACTAGGTTTTTGCACTGCATTCGTAAGATGCACTTTCTGTTAAATTGGCTTAGTGAGGTAGCTAGTTCTCCACATTAGAGTTTGGATGTGCACTGTAGTTGCAAGTTTGAATTTCATGTTCTCCCAAAGATGTTAAAACCTGTATTTAACCTTGAAAAATGTGCATGATGATTATTTAATGTTATTCAGACATAAATTGTTTAGAAACTGTTCTGAGAAATGTATATAACAGTTATCCAAAGAATACGTCATTAACAGTTGCTCTTTTCTTTCTTCAGGTGATGAAGACCAGAACAGGAATCACACTCTGTGTACTGAGCAGATGCACAGGCCTGAAGAGCAGCAGAGGGAGCGAGGTATGTTGACAGATGTTTCTGTTTTATGAAATGAAATGTATTTGATCCTTGTTGCAGGCCTGTATTTCTCACATTAGCATGTACATTGCTTACAATGCAGGAATACCCATCATGCATCAGTAAGATAAGTGAAATTATCATACTATGACAGTCTTTAAACTGAGATTTAAATAAAAAATGTTGAAATATCATGTAGCATTAAGACATTTTTCAGCACATAGTTTTTGAGTTGCACTCTACAATCTAAATAACACTTGAGTTGGTTTCTGTCACACGTGTTAAGATGAGAGTTTTGGAGACAAGTCTTTGTACTGTAATTCTGTATATCAAAGTATAATTTGGTACATTTTTAAGTGTGGCTGTGTTTTCTATACATTTTTAAGTGTGGCTGTGTTTTCTAGTGACTGATCTTTTGTTATAACATAGTTATAGCCTAGGTTTGTTTATACCTGTGTAGACAGTCATTTCTTTCAAGCAGTTCATGGTCAGCACCCACTGTACTTCAACATTGGTATTGCATTTGCCTACAACACCTTGGTTGTTTTTGTTGCAAAACACTTATAGCTTATATTTGCTGATGTGTCGCTGATAGACATGTCTTTACAACAGTTTATACTCACAAAGCATCAGCGAGATGTTTGCATTTTTCAGGATACTGACTGGTACTAATTGTAGGTATGCAATTCATACAACATATATTATATTTTCATATGTCACATGTTGTGGTCATTGAACAAATAAAATATTTGTTACTGTTGTATTCATTATATTGATGTGTTTAGTCAATTATCATGTTGCCTGGCTCAGATCTTTGTCATATGGCTTGCCTAGTTTCAACAATATTGTCATATCACTTTCTCCTCATTTTAGCAATGACACCTTGTGGCTGTTCGTATGAATCATTACATGCTGACAGTACAATCTATACATTATTACATTCATAGATTTTTTTACAACACTAATGCCCTGGTGGATGTTTTTAGACCTAAACAGTTTTTCACAAAGGAATAATGATGAGCTGTTTATAAATAGGACTTTGAGTGACAGGCATTTATAAGGTACCTCTGATTATAATGGACATGTTTGTTAGTCCCCGTGTCAAATTACAAATCACCTTCCATAGGTCTATGTTGTGCTTACACTGTGTAATATACAAAATCAGCTACATGGATTTTAAACCTGTTCATAGGAGGTGCAGTCTGTGGGGCACATTATGTGTCTCTCTCCAGCATGATCTGTTTAACTCACAAACAAAATTGTGGTCTTAAGACCTTTTACATCTGGTACTGTTTGAATTATGAATATGCCGGAGATTCATAACTGGGGTGTTTGCAGATGTCATGTAATCCAATCATAATGTCACCCTTCAAAAATGGATATCAGAGTGGGAGGAGGGAAATGTGTTTAAGGCCCTCTGTGTAAGGTATGTTTGTCACGCCTTGTATTCTTTGTTTATTTAAACTCCGAGGTAATTGCAGTTTCTGCATATGCCAGGTCAGGTACATACTGAAAGGAGTATTGTATTCTATGATTGCTGAGATAAGGGTAGACTACAGTATGATAATGACCTCTTTGGACCTAGCCACCATGCTCTTACTTATAACCTGTGCAACACAAAAGGATTTCCTCACTGCTGTGGCCACATGGTGGTCGAAGGTAAGGCTTCTGTCTACATGTATACACAGATTAATGACCAATGTTATGTTGACGTTTAAAGGATATTTTTCTTTCAAAGTTCAGTTATGTTAATGTGGCATGAGGCAGAGTCAGGCATGCTTCCATTCAAATGTCAGGACATGTCACATGTGCTTCAGTTGCCTAAGGTTGCCGTGCTTCTTGCTGGCTAGTATTCAGTTGTTCAGGTGATGTCCTGATTTCCAGTGGTAAGCTGTGTTATGCATGCCATTGCATGGCCTTCTTTGTACTGCTCACATTGGTGATGGATATATTCCCCCTGACATGTACTGTTATTGGTCATGTCTATAACTATAGATAAAGTGACACAGGGAATGACATTATGAGCCATTCACAAGTAACAATTCTGTTGATTAAAATGGTGCTACTTGTTAATGTTTGCTTCATTTAAAATTTAACTGCGTTTTAAATAACGAGTTTCATGTATGCTACTACACCTTCAGTCTCATATTTGTATTTTCAGAGGTCACCAGTAGATGGTATGTTAACTAAGCATGTTAGATTGCAGATATGCACATCAGTGTCATATTCACTTCTGCTATGATCTTCATTGGAACATTCTGCATGGTACACCTTTGCTTTTCATTTCTGTCTGGTTTTGCAGTTCATCTTGACAGAGAATGGGACCTGTGGACAGATGATGACAAGGAGCACATGCCAGGCCACTGCCAGAGTCATCAGATGATGATGACACTGATGAGGAAGATGGACCTGCACCTGCCCAAGCCATCATGCCTGCTGCACCATGGAGGAGATGATGCCAGGACCATAATAGAGATGACTATTGGGAAGACATCTAGAAAGTTGAGACCAATGAGTTCCGAACGCAGATGGGGGACATGATGGGGACATTCTTCTAGGATATGGCACAGGCTATGTATGACTCATTCAGGAAAATAGCCTGAGAGATCATTTGTGAGGCTTATATCAATCAGCCTGGTCCTCTGGTCCTAAGTATTGTCTGTGTGCTCCAATTGTGTTATGTTGCCAACATGCTGATTGCCATATAATTGATTGGACTGTATATGCACTCTTATGTGTACATACCATGTTGCTGACAGGCTTATATGTTATTGTCACGTGGCATTTAATTATGTTTCAGTGTGTGCATGACACAGATAAACATATTACACATTTGACCAATACTCAGCTATATGCATTGTGACAGTTAACCTGCAGCTAGTGCTGCAAAATGTAGCCTGAAAACATGTTTTGCTGAGGGCAAATGACAGACAGCAGATGTTGCCCACAGTCAAGCCCTACCACTGTGATGTGGTTAGGATTTGTGTATTGCCATATCACATATGTGCAACAGAAGGACATGTAATTTCCCATGTGTTTTGCATGACAGTCATGATGTCTCACTGGCATGATGTGGTTGTTGTTATTGTGTCTTTCGGCTTTTCCCGGTAAGGGGTCGCCACAGCGGAACTCCAGTTCACTAATGATTGGTAGTTGATTTTTACGTGCCGAGTTATCAGCCCTTACGCACAACCTTCAACGAAGGTATGCCCATTCACGCATGTCTCCACACAGAAGACGCTCTAGCTGAGAATCAAACTGGACAGCATCTTACTGTGAGTATTGGGTGCCATATATTGGAAATGCTGATGCTCTGTGGGGTCATATACAGGTATGTAATAGCAATGGGCAATCCTACTTTTCTGACTGCATCGAACACAGATGCAGCATTAATGTATGCATATTGTTCCAGATAATCTATTCTGAAGCAGTATGCTACACCATGTTTGCTGTATCTTACATTTCCACATCCATTACTTATTACTATAAGTGCACACCTTCCACAAATAGTTGCACACATTAACTGATTGTACATGTCTGTTCACAAAGTCTGATCCATAGTGACACACAATTGTAATTTTCACATGAGCATTCACTGACATCCTGCTGATGTGCTGCACTGTTGCTCACAGGAGTGTTCTCTCCTCAGTAACATACATGATGCATGACATACACTTGTGGTTGTTTAGTCAACATTTGCTTGACAGTATATGTATATCTGTTGGAAATTCTAGGCTTGCTTACTCATGGATGTTGATGTTACATGACTGCACATCGCTGTGTATGCCTGTGGATTGTTTCAGAATCTGTAAGTGCAAGCAGGCAATTTTTTTTTTTTTTAGTATATGACTTTAGAGTCAGATTCAACACTAGTTGTCCTAGGCAGTTGCCTAGGGCCAACTGTCTGGGAGGGGGGCCCTGCTGGCTGGAAGGGGACTCTTCTGGCCAGGGAGCTGTCTCATTTACTTTTTTAATTAAAAAAAAAATGACGTTTTTGTAAAGGTATTTTTCTTTAAGAACACACTCTGTGTTTGTTGCTTGCTTCATCATTGCACACAACTGTCACTAGCCTCATTGTCACACACACATGCTGCTTGCGTTTTCCTTTCTGCATACAGAATTTAAATTCAAGAAGATATTCTTGCTTGCTTCTTCCACCTGCACAATGCAGACAATGCCTGGACCTGCTCTGCTTCTTCCATCAAATCAAGCAGCATGTACAGAAGGTGCAGGCGTGTGTGTCTGTGTATGCATGCAAGCACACATGTGTTTGCTCAGACTCAAATCCTGTACCTAAATTACATGAGACAAGAGCCTGAATCCTCTACACTAACTACCAAGCTGCTAAAAATATGAATTTCAGTGCATTTTGAAGGAACTGAGCTTCAGTGCATTTTCAAGGAATTGTGAGCTTTGAGGGAAGAGAAGTTTACTGCTGCTCATGCTAAGTCTGTTTTTAATGTGCAATTGTTTTATTTAGCAAATGGCCATCACTATTGTGTTATAGAATTTAAAAGCATTGCAGGTAGCACAACAGGCAGCATGCTTGCTTTGGATGCAGAAGGCTGTGGGGGGTGTTGCAGTCCTTAGTATGTCCCCCTTTGGTTGAGATGCCTAGTAACTATGAACCTATTATCAGTTTCCCATCCATTCCCTATTGCAATATTACCAGCTTACCATTTTTTAATGTAACATAGGCAATTTATTCTTCATGGGCAGCAGGCACTGAATTTGTAGGTCAAACACTGAAATATAAAGTTGTTTGCTAACAACCTCTTCATTAGACACAGATCTCTTTAATGTGGAATTATTCAGATGACGTTTTACTTCTGCAGAGATTGTGCATATTGACTGATACTGGTGGATTGTAATGACAGAAGTTTAAGTGGCCTTTTATGGTTGAAATGTTACGAAATGAGCAATTTTATTTCATTGTTTACTGCAAAAATGTTCAAATCTACAAATTTAAAACACAATCTATTAAGTGGTGCTATATTATACAAGAAATATAATTTAATGCAATCAAGAAGGTTAATCAAAGAACACATGCACGTATGCATTGTCATAAAAATGTGTGCAAGAGGCCTATGATTTGAAATTATCCCAGATACATTTTCTTTGAACGTGGGTTTCAATGCCATTTCAATGAATGTGAGTTTCAAGAGCAGAGAAGTTTATCGTTAATGCTAAGTCTGTTTTCATTGCAAGACTGTATTGTTTTGTTTAGCAAATGTCTATCAGTTTTTGTGCTATACAATTTAAAATAAAAGTTTTAAATTAAATCTAAATATTTGTAATTGCTGTAGAAGTAAAGCAGAAAACAACATGTACATAAGAGGTTTTAACAGTGTTTATGGTAACTGGGGAGAAATACCCAAGTAATGGGATTCTGAAATTGCTGCAGGGAGGCTGGGAGGCCCCCAATCTGCTACCCTGCCTAGGGCCCCATTTGGCCCTGATCTGGTTCTGTATGACTCATGGTGATATCCAAAGTTGTCTCTGAGCTTACTGCACAAATTGCTGAAGATATGTTTTACAAAGGACGTGAAGCTTTAAAGAAAGTATGTTTTATTAGTAAATGAATACAGAAATATCCATAGTTGTCTGTAATGTTTTGAATGGATTTTTTAAATGATGTATTATGAATGCCATGCATCTTAGATTGGTATAGTTGGCATTTTTGCTTTTTTTTCTATAATAATGGAATCAGTTATATTCCGTAGTTATCCTTAACGTTACTGGACAGATTCTGTTATAAATGTGTATGTAAGACTATCAGGATGCTTGAATTGTGGTAATCTTTCCACAATGTTGGTAATGTACAATGCCCTTTGAAAACAATTTCTCATTACTTACAGATTACTTGCTGGTTTGTTTAGTATACCGTTGTGCTCTAAGGTATTCTGAGGTCATTGTGGTGCATTTACATATAGCACTATCTGCAAGTTTAGGACTGATACGTCATAATGTGTGCTGAAATCCATGAACTTTATAGAAACCAGCCCAATGTCTCGATCAATCCTTCATGCAAATGTTCCTTCCCTGAGGAATCAGTGACTCTCTGCACTTTACTCAAACCCTGAGGAATCAATGACTCTCTGCACTTTACGCAAATCTTCTTCTTCTTTAAGGAGGCAACATCTCTACTTTGCGCCTTCAGACAATTCCTTTTTATTCAATATAAATTACCAATTAAACTCTCATTCTCTATGAGACTAATATAGGTTTTGCACTAATTTTCTGTGTGGGAACATGTGGAAATATTTCTTTACACTTGAGACACATATGACAAGTTAGATCCAAATTTCAAAAAGATAAGACTTTTAAAGCCATGTTCTCATCTCATTTCCCTTAACAACATGCTACAAATATATATATATATATATATATATATATATATATATATAAAGTCCATATCTATATGTGTACTGTGGAGTCCCATACAGAACGCCAACAGCTCACAACGCCGACACCCATATGGCCGACGCCATATAGTCGACGTTCAGAATATCGACAATAGGGAAATGCTACCTTCCAATAGTGCGGAATGGAAAAATTTCCATTCTTGCACTGTAGTGCGATCTCGGAGTTAGTATATTAAAGGTATGGGGGGCATGGGGGGGGGATTTTATTTTCCTTTTTTGTGAAGTTCTGGCACTGTCGATATTGTGAGTGTCAACCATATGGCATCGGCCATATGGGTGACGGTGTTTTGGACTGTCAGTGTTCTGTAGGTGATCCGTACTGTGCTCTATATATATATATATATACATATATATATATATATATATATATATATATATAGAGAGAGAGAGAGAGTGAGGTTTACTGTTGAAGTCTCGTAGTGTCTGTGACCAAAAGGCATGTGTTTGCAAGGCAATTTTCAAAAGAGCACAATGCCAAACCAGACTACAATGAATACACAATACACAATACCAAATGTACAGTGTAATTTGATAGTGTGAGTTTGATATCGTGAGTGGAGATCGCAGTGCAGTGAGGAACAGGAAATTTACCCATATAATTTTCAGGGGGTGTGGGGGGTCCAGCCTCCCACAATGGGAGTGCAGGGGGGCTTTTCCCTTGCAAAACAGCAAAAAACATGTGCCATTGACTTGACAGTCTAACGGTATGTTATGCTGCATAGCTTGGGTGACTGATTGCTATGTCAAATACATCGAACTATGGCTGTCGGTGTATTCAGTTTTGACATTTATGCCTGAATGACTTTACGGATTTCCACATTTTGGGTCGACATTTTAATTGGCTTTTCAATATTTCAGTAGTAAACCTATGTAGATATATATATATATATCTACTGTACAATTTTGGCTTGAAAACTTTATTTCATTTCATTGAAGATAAACCTGGAAAACATTGCATTTTTTGTCTGTCATTTTTAAAGCTGCTCTAGGCAGTACTGTGGTGGTTCAAAGTCCCAGAAACATTGGTATAATTAGCGCAGGCCGTGTACAAGGACCCAATGACTCAAGTACGA
Organism: Protopterus annectens; assembly: GCF_019279795.1. Taxonomy (NCBI): domain Eukaryota; kingdom Metazoa; phylum Chordata; order Ceratodontiformes; family Protopteridae; genus Protopterus; species Protopterus annectens. The sequence goes on along the minus strand of NW_025048882.1, from coordinate 56,947 downwards.
ACAGTGTTCGGCCTCAAGAGGGGTCCCAGTGGGAGTGGGTGTACACCAGGGTTCAGCTCTGAGCCCACTGTTGTTCATACTGGTGATGGACTACATTAACAAACAGGTTGGAGGAGACAGATCAACAAAGTTGCTGTATGCAGACGATGTGGCATTACAGGCAGATTCTGAGTAAGAACTTCAAAAGATAGGAGAATGGAATGCAAAACTGAAGGCACATGGGAAGCTGAGAATTGAGATAGAAGGGAAGATAATGGGACAGGTAAACAGCTTCACGTATCTGGGATGGGTGGTTAAGGAGAAGGGAAGTCTGGATGAAAAGGTCAAAGCTAGAATCAGAGGGTCTGCAGCCAACTGGCATAGAGTATCAGGTGTAGTCTATGACAGAAGAATGCCAACTAAGCTCAAAGGTAAGGTGTACAAAACAGTGGTGCAATCAGTATTTCTGTATGGTACAGAAACCTGGGCAGTAAAGGCAGAACAGTTGAATAAGATAGTGGTGATGGAAATGAAGTGCCTGGGAAGGGTGGTAGGATGCACTCTGTGGACAGACAAAGAAATGAGGATGTAAGAGCAGAAGCCAAAATAGCTCCAATTGCATAAAAGATCAAAGAGAACAGATTACGGTGGTTTGGATACATGTGCAGAAAAGCAGAAGACAATCTGATGAGGAAGACTTGGGACAGACAGGAAGAAGGTAAGAGGAAATGAGGATGTCCAGCAAAGAGGTGGATGGATTGTGTGAAAGAAGAGCTGCAACAGTCAGGCATGAGTGTCAAAGAAGGCAGGAGTGTGGCACTGAATCAAGAGAGCTGGCGATAGTTAACATGATACCCCAACCCCATGTAGAAAATGAGTAAAGGGGGCTGATGATGATTTTTTACACATAACCTGTTCACAGTCAGTGGTGGGAACTATTTACAAAAACAAGTTTACAGGAAGCATATTGTTCCTACTGATGCAAATTTGGTGGTCTTTTTAAATATGTTTATATATTTAGTTAATATTTTTAAATGAAGTAGTATTTTATGTTCACTTCATTAAGACTTTATTTTCATCTGCAAAGGTTAGTAGAAAGTTTATGAAATGTGTTATTGTTTTTTCAGAAAAAAAGGAGGCTTTACAATTACTTTGGCAATCTATCCTAGTATCTGTGACTTAGTCTGTCTTCCTCAACTGTATACTTCACTTGATTTTAATTTGTTAATTAGGTATTTTTTTGTTTAATAAGACATCTCACTCCTAGAAGGTGAGCACAAATGATTTCAGGACGCTGGATTCTGTACTTTGAATATCTCAATGCAGTGCCCAGTTGATTTAATTTTGCTTGTTTGCTTTGAATTTTTAATTCAGTATATGAAATCAGTATAGGACATTTACTTCTGACCTTTTTGGTCATGGCTGAAGAGGCAAAGAATAATCAGATAATTTACTCACTTAACAACTAAATAAATAAACCACCAAACTGATATTACAGTTGTAAGAATCATTTATATGACCCAAATATAAAAATCAACAAGAAGGAAAAACATGATGGCTCTTAAATAATTTGAAATGAAAAGTTGGAGAAAACATCATATTTACGGATTTTAAGAAACTGCATAAAAAACAGTACAGAATATACATTACACAAGAGATGGGAAAGTCAAACTGATAGATAGAGACCCTAAGAAAAAACTCACCATTTCAATGAAGAAGGTAGATAGAAGTTTTATTGATAGATGAATGAGCAAGGAAAGACAGAAGGGTTGGTAAAACTGAATGAAATGCAAAGGAGATGGGCAGTGTATAATGATGAAACATTAAGGTTACTAAAAAATTATTTGCACTTTACATTTTCAAAGGGAGATAAGACAGAGATTAAGTAAATTAAGCTTGTTAATCCCCCTTTTGTACACAGAAAAAGGCCCCAAAATATTCAAAAAAACTAAAGGTCTATAAGCACATAAGATGAGGGTGGCCACGCTGGTGCAGCAGTTAGCGTTGTCACCTCACAGCAAGAGGTTGTCCAGTTCGATCCTCGGCTGGGGTACCTTCTGTGTGGAGTCTGCATGTCCTCCCTATGGTCGCGTGGGTTTCCTCCCACATTCCAAAGACATGCTGTAGGTGAATTGGACACTCTAAATTGGCCCTAAGCATGAGTGCATGCATGCGTGCGCCTTCCGTGGCAGGTTGGGTGCTGGGCTGACAACTCGACACCGTAAAACTCCACTGCCAATCATGAGTGGAGAGGTGATCCGCTGTGGCGACCCCTAACCAGGAAAAGCTGAAAGAAGAAGACGGCACATAAACCAGTAATGCCAGATAGGGCCTAGCATAGAAATCTTGTAGAGATGGGAGAAGATGTTAACACTACATAATGGGCTCTAATTCCTCTAACAAAAAGGCCAGCAAGACTGAGCCTGGCTCTTGTGGACCTGCAATTGAAGCCTTAGGGGAATCAGGTTGCAGTGGTGAGGGATGAATGCACTGTACCGAAAGCAGAGTGTGTTCAAAATAGGAAGCATTCCAAGTAAAATGAACTGTTCTTCGACTTGCTTAGCATGGTACTACATCTAAATGTTTCTGCAGATATGTCCTCTAGAGAGTTTAGCAAGACATTTGATGGTGTGCTTCAGAATAAAGTAGAAAAACACTGACTGATTCCTACCAGGTAGCATGAGTAAAATTAGCTAGGCAATAGGGTACATGAGATCATAGTAAATGGAGGTTTCAAAATCAAATAAAAGGACAGTGGGCAACTGATGGGCTGCAACAGTAGCTGGTCTTATTTTGTGTCTTTTAGGTGATGTTATAGAAGGCCTAGAAGAAAATGCTTATCTTTCTATTGATTATACAAATGTATGGATTAAGTCTGATATCGAACTTGCTGCAGACAGGCGAGAAAAGTGTAGAAGATGGAATAATGGTCTAAGGTAAAAAAGATAAAATACAATTCAGACAAATGCAGAGTAAGGTGTCGAGCACAAAAATTCAGGAAAGAAGCATACATTTGGAGAGAAAGCTATATAGACTTGGGCATAGTCAAGTCACATGATCTAAAGATTAAGTAGTAATGAAGAGCATTAAGGAGGCTCAGGGAATGCTGGGAGTGCAGACTCATGTCACATGATCTAAAGATTAGCAACCAATGAAAAGCAGCAAGGAAGCTCAGGGAATGTTGGGAGTGCAGACTCATGTCACATGATCTAAAGATTAGCTACCAATGAAAAGCAGAAAGGACGCTCAGTGAATGCTGGGAGTAAAGACTCATGTCACATGATCTAAAGATTAGCTACCAATGAAAAGCAGCAAGGAAGCTCAGGGAATACCAGAAAACTTGGCAAAGGAGAAGTACCATTAAAAAACAAACAGATTTTCCTTTATGTAGACTTTTGGTAAGACCCCCATCATGAGTACCAGCAGCACTTCTGGAAATGACATCTTCAGAAGGATACAGGCAGCCTAGTCATAATTCAGAGGAGGACAACACTGCTGTGAACGCTGCAGGCTGCTTTAGAAGGCAAAGTGACAGTCAGGACATGCTCAATATGCATAACATTGATTAAAGAATGTAAAGGTGACAGAAGTATGAAAAAATGTGTTCCTTAGGGACCCCACAGACTGGAAATAAATGGGAATCATCCTTAAGAATATACACAAGTATGTATGAGAACAGATGAACATAATCAGAAGATACAAAGCAGATGACACAGAGGAGATAAAAGCATTATGCTAGACAAAGGGTGACAGATAATAGAATAGCTTTCCTGAAGAGGTAGCAGGGCTTAAGACATTAATCAACTTCATGAAGGCAGAGTGGCTACATTAGGCAATTTTTACAGTAATTGAAAAAAAACGGAAAGAGAAGCTGCATTTTTAGTAGAGTCTGCAACTCCTTCAGCTTAACAAGGACAGGGGCTGAATAGATGGGCCAAGCGTACCTTATCTACAATCCCATTCTGTGCTAAGCGTACCTTATCTACAATCCCATTCTGTGCTAAGCGTACCTTATCTACAATCCCATTCTGTGTTTCTACGTCCCTTGCAGCTGTTATCCTTCTTTCTTAACGCTGATAAACAGGTATTTTACCTGAATGTAACTAAGCTGCAATTACACCACTTAGCAACTCTTACCTGCTATAAGCCATTGTTTGGGACCTTGTTTTCCAGCTGCGCAATCTGTCTTTTTAATGCATCATATTTATTCTTCACATACCTCTCAATTTGGACAAAGCCAAAACCAATGGGGTGACAACCACCTGAAAACAGAGACAGAGTTTAAATTATTGTTCTTATAAATTTATAAAGTTGATAGAATAAAAGGTTTTGTATTAGCATGCATTTTCTGAAGGATAGGAATTCTGAAGCACAAATGTTTATTATTTAGTGGCTTCCATCTTCTATGATTTGCCAGAAAACCACACATTTTATGATGAACATAGCAGAAATGCAGCAAAAATCAATCTGTGAAAATGTGGACAGTTTAGAAGTAGGATTCTTCACTATAAGTCTGTTGTACTTTTTCCAGCTGAACAGAAGTTGGGTGATGAGACTAAATAATTTCTCAGCCAAATAGATGACAGCATTACGGCGATCCTTTTCACACACAGTACATTAAAAAATAATTAAGTCGGTATAAAAATCAGTCCACTTAATTAATGTATTCTGATCCAAATGGGAATTTTATGTGGGATCAGAGCCACAAAGACACAATGTTTTAGAAATAATTGACATACTGTTTGGTAAGCAATTATGCACTGTTGAAAATAACTTCTACAGATGTACTTTATTTTCATGAGTAACAGAATATTACATAGCATTTATTTTATTTTATTTTGAACAGTTATGCCAACTGGACCAGTAGGGGGTCCTTCTCCAGTTATGGCCTAATCATAAGATACATTCAAAAATAAACATACAATATGCACTCAGCTAATTTAGGACTGTAACTGAAGTACCAGTATGAAAATTCATGAATAATTCAATCTAGCTGAATTTAATTTAACCGTTTGTTAACTATGTAAGTGGTCTGCTATATTACCCTTTTTAGCCACTTTACTAAGATCACAAGGGCAAGGGAAAATGCAATGCGCAAGGACAATTTAATGTGGTCAGGTAACTAACATGTTTTTAGGGGAAAAGAACACACTAGAATAACGGGGAAAATACAGACGCAGTGAGAAAGTGAAAATTCCACATATACAGTAAGCTGAGGTCAGGACCAACAACTGAAATTTCAAGGAATATAGAAGAACATTTAATTAAATAAGTGCAAATACCACCACATTTCCCCTGAAAAGAGGCTAATAGCTTAGAGGGACTAACCTGGTCAATAAAAGGAGAAATAAAATCAATAAAAATAATTTTATAGTTTAATTTTTCTTGCAAATCACATCATTTTGTCTTTCATAAGACTCACGTTTCAGTTATTAATCAGTGTTTCAAATATATAGCTGTTAACATACGTATGCCATAACTGAGTGCATTTCAAGTTTAAAACACATTGCTTTAGATTAGTAAATGAGCACAACATTAAAATGTTAACATTTGGAAACAGCAACATAAAAATCAAGACATTTTGTTTAAACCAGCCAGGTGTGATTTCAATTTGATTTTTTCAACTACTGTTAAGAGTGAAAGGGCACACACAGGTACATTCTTTGATTACAATTGGCTGGCAACTATTAGTATATAAAGCTTAAATGGTTGTTCTAAAGCGATGTGAAAGATACTTTTCAGGAATTTTCATTTTATTTATTTATTTAGATTTGTTGACCAGGAATGTCCGACTGGACGTAGGTCCATTTTCAGTGGAGGCCCAGGGAGAAAAGCTCCACAGTTAAAATATACAGACAGTAGTTACATTGGATTTACATAGCAATTAACAATTTGATCAACATAGCAATTAAAAATTGCAAACATAGTTACAGATGAAGAACATAGTACATCAGTAGACAACTAGAATCTTTATCATCTGCGAAGTCCATAACAGACATTAACAATTGTTACAATAAGAAGTTCCTGCTGTATAATAAGTAGTTAGGCTTATGAGCATCCGGTTGAGAAGGAATTTCCATTCTACTCAATGTGGTCCAAGTCTTTAACATCTGACAGTTTTGACCTCTAGGCTGTATTACCTTCCAAAGTAAAATGTAAATCATTTCCATGGGATAGTGATGATGTTTGCATTCTACTGAAATTACATAAACTCTCTGAAGTATGTATTGACTATACATATTGACTATAAGCACCATTTTTAACTGTATTTACTGGAGGACTGAAGGAACTAATGAACATAGTTTTAGGCAATATCTGTAACCCAGGAATGGTTAACAAGAAAGGGGTTAAAGAAAGGTCAAGGAGGGAAAAAAGAAGAAAAATAAAAGAGAGAGAAAAGATGGAAGTCTCAGAGGTGAAAAAACATGCTTTAAGGAGAATGCTGGAAAAAAACTGCAACACATTTTGATTTTTATGGCTGTAAAAATGGTGAGTGCACTGTTAATCAGCAGTCTTAAATCGTGTACAAATATTTGAACATTTGTCCAATATTTGCCAAACTGCTTTTTGTACTAACAGGCATACTTGAATTTTTAACAATTCCTTGATAGGCATTCACATTTCATGAGCATGTTGCAATGGTTTTGTTCAGTCCACATAGTGAATCTACAGAAATATTTTTCTACTGTGATTAGACAAGGTATGATTTGTCATTTTTTTTTATATTATTTTTCACAGTTGCTAAATGAGTAAGCCCACGGGACACAAGTGTCTCTTTTCAGGGGTGATCTAAGAGCCCTGCCTTGAGCATAGTCACACAGAAGGCAAAACAGATGAGAAAGGACTTAGACGCTGGACCCTGGACAACAGGAATCATCTCATTAAGAGCTCAGTACTGTAACCCTCTGCGTCATCTGCCAGACATTGTACGTATCAGTGCATGTTATTTGTATTCTAATCCGCAGTAT
>NW_025048882.1:0-45000 GCF_019279795.1 Protopterus annectens | reverse complement strand
TAAATTCCGATGCCTTGGATCAACTTATTCACACTGCCACCAGGGGCAGCAATATCCTAGACCTGGTCATTACCAACATGGGCGACCGGTGTTCCACACCAGAGGTTAATTCCTCGTTGGACAATCCAACCACAAGCTAATCCCCTAGGCATCCACATCCCGCCCCCACCCCTCATTAGGGAAACCATAGTAAAAAACTTCTCCAAAGCCAACTTCGCACTTCTTAAGACAGAAGTGGCAAACTTCATGACACCCATACAAATGGACAATAGAGGTACGACTGCGGAATCCTACACAAATGCACTTTATAAGCACTTATACGAGTGAATGGATCGTGCTATCCCTAACAGAACCAAGATGCTATCCTCCAAAAAAGGGAAGCCAATCTGGTGGTCCTCTGCCATAAACAAACTCTACAACAGAAGAAAAAAACTGTTGCAAAAAAGAGTAAAATCCCATGACTGGAGGAACTCCCTGGTCAGCCTCAGTAAGAAGCTGAGATCCCTCATAAAATCCTCCAAAGCTAGTTATGAAAATAAAATTACCACTGACTCTAAAGACAACCACAAAGCATTATATAGCATTATATAGCTATGTCAAGAATCTCAATGGCAACACTCAGATCTGCTCTAAGTTACAGCACAATGGCACTAAATATACAGAACCAACTGATATTGCCAACATCTTGGCAGATAGGTTCAGTGCTAACTTTTCCCCCTTCTCACCCCCTAGAGGTCTCTATACCTTAAGAATGCAAAGTTCCTGTAATCATGGCTGCACAGGTACAAAGCACACTCTCCAAAGCCAAGAACACAGCATCCATGGGTCCTGACAATATCCCAGGCTATGTTCTACACGAACTACAGAATGAATTGGCACCCCACTTAAGTACCATGTTAATCATAGCCTCACCTCAGGCTTTGTGCCCACTGAATGGCGCACCACGATGGTTATCCCACTCCACAAAGGGGGAGCCACGACAGACCCAGGGAACTACCACCCCATTAGCCTGATGAGCCTGGTCTGCAAGGCCATGAAACGTATTATCATGGAACTCATAAACAAAGACATTGGTAATCTCCAGACTCTGGACCCCACCCAGTATGGGTTTGTAAAAGGCAGATCATGTCTCCTAAACCTGATAGACTTCTTTGAAGCATCCACCAAAGCCATAGATGAGGGTAAGGTGGTTCACACAGCCTATCTAGATCTCGCCAAGGCTTTTGACACCATCTCCCATCTGGAATTATAGATAAACTCACTAAACTAGGTATAAATCCCTATGCCACAAGATGGGTTGTCAACTGGCTCATGGACAGAACCCACACTGTGAAAGTAGCAGACTCCAAATCCGACTTCAGACCAGTAACAAGTGCAGTACCACAGGGTTCAGTCCTGGGTCCTCTCCTGTTTGGTATCTACTTCTCTGAAGTACAGGCTAACACAGAAGGTCTTTGGATAATGAGGTTTGCAGATGACTGCAAACTAGGAGCCACAATAAAAACTCCTAATGATGTGGAAATCCTACAAAAGGGCCTCAATGAGACAGATGCCTGGTGTCAAAGCCATGGCCTGAAGCTCAATGCCAAAAAGTGCATTGTCATCCCCTTTGGTAAAAACTCTGTACCCATGAACTACCACATAGGTGGTAGTCTACTTAACACCGAAAGTGTGATAAGAGACCTTGGGACACAGGTGGACATTAGTCTCTCCTTTGATAATTACATTGCCACAATGGTCAGGAAGTCCTTCTACATGGCACATCTCATCACAAAAGGTTTTTCATCCAGAAAAAAAAGAGGTCATTGTTCCCCTCTACTCATCACTCATTAGACCCATTAGAGAGTACAATTCCCCTTCTGGTATGTACCTCACAAGACATCTACAACAACTGGAAAGGCCACAGAAATACCTCACAAAGGGGATTACTGGCCTCAAACAGATGCCCTACACAGACCGTCTCAAAAAATTCCAGCTTTACTCCATCGTATATCGCCTACTCAGAGGCAATCTCTGCCTAACATACAAAGCTATGTCAAACCTAGAGGTGTTGGACATGCTCCGCTTAAAGAAATCCCAATCCCTCTGAGCTACACACTGTAGGGACCTAAACCTTGTCACCACAATAAACAGAACATGCTGGAGGGGATAGATTCCTGTCCCAGAGACTTCCCATACTCTGGAACAGACTACCTATCTATGTCAAACAGAGCTCCTCATTAGCACTCTTCAAGAAAAATCTTGATGATTGGATGGGAAATAGGAAATTCACCCCAGGGATAACTTCTGTGGCTCTGCTCGACAGGGGCACAGGAAAATAATTTTCTCGGGTGGCGAAAGCCAGGGTACCTTTTTGGCTAGGCTTATATAGGCCCTAGGGCCAATAGCCTAGTACCTACCTATGAACCTATGTTTGTGAATAGGTTTAGTCTATACTGTTTATGGCTTATGCTGCAGCTGAGAAAGGGTTGTTTCACACATCAGTTCCAGTTAGCTGGGCAACCAAGTTATTGGTTCAGTGGTTAAAGTCTATCCCTTCCAACTCAAGCATCAGAGATTTGATCCTACCGTGTGTAGACTTTACCTGTTTTCTTTGCATTGCTGTTGGTAATGCAGATTCCTCTTAAAACAAACTAGTAGATTGGCTACTGTAAAATGTTAAAATGTGTGAATCTACTTATGTAGGCACTGCCAATGCATTGGGAAGGGAGCAGGTGACATCTGTAGAAACTTTAAATCTCTACCAGTCTTTTATTCATTGATGAAAACACGGGTTAAACAATAAGCCTCTGCTGCCCAGAATTCTCATATGATATACCAACATAACACATTCCCATGGACTTTCCATTTAGTTCATCTCCTTAAAATATTAAATAATTAGAAAAAAAGCAGAGATAAGCCACTGCACAATGGCATAAAAACAGCACAGGTATAGAAAAAGGGATACGTGCTTTCAACTCACACAGCCTTCATAAGATCCTGCATTACTACCAGTACTCCTCCCCTTTAAAGCAAAAATCAACCAATTAAAATTCATCTAGGAAGTTTCCTCCCTTTCACCAAATACTGCTTTACTGCCAGTGCTCCTCCCCTTTGAAGCAAAAAGCAACCAATTAAAATTAAAATTTGTATCTAAGAAATTTCCAACCTTCCAACAGTGGCTTCAAGGGAATCATCCTATTCATTCCAGGGAGCTGATCAACCTGCAAATCAGCAATTCATCTGCTCTCCAAAACCTCTGTTTTATTATATAAACCACCACCCCAAAGATTCTCATGTACTAATTCTAATGCCATAAATATAAACTTGTGTTGTACATTCTCTTGGATATGTTTAGACAACGCAATGGTGTCCTTTCGTAGTCTAATATCACTGAGGGGATGTAGAATTCTGTCTATGGACTGCCCATTAGTCATGGCAACATAAAATCCATTACAGGGGGTGCAAATAGCTACATAAATAATATTGTTGGTGTTACAATCTGCATAGGTTTTCAGTTGGTATAACCTTTTAGTAACAGGGTTTTAAAAGGGACCTTTCCCTGCAGGAAATGCAGGGCATGTGATTCAGTTAACAGCAGTAACTCTTTTAGACATCCTGTTCAAATCTAAGGCTTTTCAGACTAATGATCTATTTTAGTTAAGAGCCTTTGGGGCTTTTCTATCTGCACAATATGTTTGGTTAGGTACCTGCCAGTGGAGGCATTTTTCTCTATAATTGGTCTAATTAGGGCAGACTATAAAGAGATGATGATTTCTTTTGACCTGTATAAGATGCCTTTAGAAATCAGTTGGGCTAGATAGAATTATTTGCTGCTTTCAGTAGATGATGCTCGAAGGGGAAGGACTTGTCAATCCATGTGCCAAGGTACCTGATTACTGTCTCCATTTGGAATGACATACTGGCTATAATGTAAATTGTGGATGAGGGCTGTTTAACAAACAAGACATTGCTGTGATCGCTTGCATTGAGGTAAGCCCTTTTTCTGTAGGCCATTGGTCTGCGAGAATTACTTCTTGTTGTAGCAAATTCATATTTGGAGGAACATAAATGAAAACAACGAACGTATATCAACAAATTCTGTTAGCTGTAGGTCTGGATTTACAGTATGGTGGTCAGAAAAGTATATGCCAAAAAGGGGGGGCGTCCCAGCACTAAGCTCTGTAGTGCTCCATTTATTAAATTTTGTATCCGAAAGCTGCACCTTCCACCTTAATTATGTGGACTCTGTCTCCATCTCTGCCAGTTTGCAAGCCATCTAATCATATGCAGTCTACCTTAAATTCTGTTGGCTTATTTCAAATCCAGTAATGAAATCTTCAAGAAAAACTTAGCCAAGCTACAGTTTTCACTGTGTGATACCATAAGCCTCCTGTAATAGATGCCCATGGGATATATGCAAATGACCCCTTAAGGACAGCATGTGTAGATGTATGGCTTCTGAATGTCCATGAATGTTTACTTTTTCTTTTTTAAGTATTTGTGGATGCACTCAGGCCAGTTGGTACAGCAATGAAGACTTTGGTCAGATGCAAATATTGCTGTGCTGAATATTTACTATCTACTGCCTCTGAGACCTTCTTGATGAAATTTACTACGTCAATACCTTGCATATGAAAATGCGTCTTTTAAGTAACCACTGCGGTAAACTTATTGTATATTTCATGTGTCTGTCAACACCTTGCATATGACAATGTGTCTTTTAAGTAACCACTGCGGTAAACTTATTGTATATTTCATGTGTCTGCAATTACAGTACAGTGTCTGGCACAGAATTAACATGTTAGCAATGGATTCTGACTATGATTATATGCAGACTGATTAGTAATGGATTCTGACTAGGAGTATACAGAGATGGAAGCACTGAATAACAACAATCTCCATGTTACTGATCATTGTTAGTAATGGATTCTGACTAGGAATATACTGAGAGTGAAGCACTACCAAGCAACATTCATCATCATCATATTGAGCTATGTGCATGTAAGCCTTATGCTGCAGTCCCAGTGCTGTGGAAAGTTTACAGGGTGACTCTGACCCAAGCATGCCAGCATCAGAGGAAGATGACCTGATTTATGAAGTGGGGTTCTTGTAAATGTTTATTTCTACTTTTTAAAAGCATTGCATTTCCCTGTTATACCACAAAATAATTACTGCTTTCAAGAGTTTAGAAAGACACAGCAGAACATTCCTAATTATTTGTACTGGGTAGGTAGAGCTACTACTGCCCTAGGTAAATTGTTTCCTGTCAGTTGCTATGTTATTAATAACTGTGAATCATTGCATGGTATGCATGTGTGCTGACATGCATGCGACCCAGTAGCAATGTCTTTTTTTCTTCTTTTTATTTTTTTATCATTATACAGACTTAATTTCTGTGTTGTCCTTTTGGTGTGGAGATGGGGAGTTCTTTGGTAATATTTCATAATGACACATCCTCGTTTTCTCTTTTTAATAATTTAATAATGTAAAATAAATGGACATGAACTAGCTGTTGGTATCACTTTAGACATGATCTAGGTTGTAAAGGTGCTTGTTTTACAATTTCTGTTCTGTTCTAAATATTCTGTTCTGTTATTCATATGCATGGTATGTATGTGTAGACCACATACACACTGAAATCACACTGGCAGTCATGTATGTTTTTTTTTTTCACGCTTCAAACCCAATTCCCTTAAAACAGATGACCCCCAAAAATTAAGCCACAATAACAACTTGAAAGTGCAGTTGGATACAATGAACTCGTGAGCAAGTAGTGTTTTGTCGGGCAATATTTTCAGTTTGTTATTTGTATATTTCCCCCATAATCACCTGCAGTACATTGCAAAGGTCTGTATGTTTGATCTGGCATAATTTGTCCACAAGTTCACCCATCCTGTGCAGTAATTAAGTATAAAACAGTACTTTCCTTCTGATTTATATGTTGGCGTCTGTCAAGCAGCAGGTAAGTTACGGTTCCTTTCCTTCAGCATTTGCTATTATTTATGGTTGTCAAATGTCATCACAACACATGATTTAAGTTCTAAGTATGTTTGCTAATATTTATAATTTTTAATTGTTGGCACACTTCCAGGCAATGTTTAATAATGATTACCATTATACCAATAAGTACTCTAGTAACAGATTTGTATTCCATTTGAAGCTTAATGTATATTGATGTGACATATAGATTTGTTACATAAGTTAAAATGATGTTCATTGAAGTCATGGTTATGTACTCTGTTTTAAACTTACCTCATTACTAGTCTGTGCTTGTTGAGTGAACATGCAACCCTATATTAAACAGTAATGCCCTGCAGTATTGTGTCAAAAGTTGCCTCCTGAAATAATTACCTTTTTCCATACTAACTCTTCTGTCTGAAGTTGTATCCAATATGCTCATTCTGGTCTCCATGATTCCACACAAGTGCACACATACCTTTTACTCTGTCTGCTACAAAATGCTCCTGTAAAAGATTTTGAACATATATTAGTATCTCTTACTGCTTTTCTGCACAGTGCAGTGTGTTTATCATTAATAACAACGGAGCACAAAAGCGCTGCGTCTCATTGGCTGATTCTCCTTACTCACGTCACACTGTTTTACTGAAGTTCAATCAGAGTCTCATTGTTGATATGGGATATCTAAGTACAGCGCTATGATATAACTTACAGTAGTGAATGTCTTGTAATGTGGGGTGCTATGTATTGCAATCTAATTGGTAAGGAAAGGGTTGTTTGCTGCAGGGCTGTATGTCAATCATACATCAGCTGCTTTTAAGGTTGCCTTGCATGTATGTGGTGTCTTTGACTGAAAATTTTAAAGATAATAGTATTAGATGCAGGAATTTTCTGTTGTTAATAATTTAAATTTATATATATGTTGCAGTCTATAAACCTGCATACTAATCTTGGGATCTAGTTTTATCTAATTCTGTACATTAGCAGTCATGCAGGATCACAGACTAGAAGTAGAAATTCAGCTGTCAGCATCTAAGTAACAGAAGCACTGTAGCAAATGTGGGATTTTTTTTTCCTGCGACTACTTCAACATATTGTGTCCTTATAAAAAGTGTTGTGTTACACATGGCTTGTGCCACCTGTGATTACCTCTTTAGTCCCATACATGGATATTAGGCATATAACTCTACATATATATGTGTGTGTGTGTCTATGTGTATGTTTGTGTATTTGTATACACATTTATTAAAAGGGTTCTGAATGGTTCTGTAATTTGGCTTTCATAATATGAAGGCAAGTAGAATAATTACTGGCTTTTCCAAAATCTAGTAGTTTCCACTCCTACTGTACAAAGTGCTCTTGTACAGTATGATAGCAGAAGGGAGTTCAGCCATTGTCTTACATGTGACCGAGCCAGAACTGTAGCACGGTAGACTCATGAGAGTCATACAAGTTATGAGACCACTCTGTCAGGGAGTAAGTGTTAAAGGGTTTCCCACCTCACTCATTCTGCATCTCTTTATGTATACATCATGTTTTGGAGAACATTACTGTCTTCACAACACTTGTGTAGTCGACTCAGATATTTGTACTATCATACCCATGACATCCATCATTCCGCTAAGTGAAACATAGGCTAGGTAGTGCCATAGTGTTTCACTCGGATTTTGCTGAGAAAGGGACATTGTAAATACCTGACAACATCAGTGATGTGGTTTTTGTAATTTAATCACAAGCACAATGCATAGGTAAACACCGGTAAGGACTGCCACCTGTCAGCACTTCTTCCTGGTCACAGTCTGATAGGTACCTCAAGACACAGTTTTACCTAACTCATTGTATTCTCAAGAGGTCACAGTGCAGACATGTGACAAGCACTGGTACAGCTAGGATCATAGGATCATAGGAAGTTACTAGGTTATTGGCCCTGAGGCCCTTACAAGCCCAGCCAAGAAATTATCCCATGTTCCAACAAGTCAGAATCCTATGCCACTGTCCAGCAGGGACACAGGTGGAATCCAGGGGTGTATTTTCTGTTCCCCATCCAGTTGTCCAGGTTGTGCTTAAAAAGGTTTAATGAGCTACTCTGCTTTACATGGAGAGGTAATCTATTCCACAAAAGCGAGAGTCTCTGGGACACAAATCTGTCCCGCCAACAAGTCCTATTGATGTCACAGACCAGGTTGAGGTCATGCGTGCAGGTTACTCAAGTGGAGCTTGACTTGCGGATATGCAGCAGTCCCATCAGGGTGAGGTCTGAGATTGTTTTGTATGCCAGACAGAGCTCACCTCTGAGGAATCTGTAGGAGACTGAGTAGAGGGACAGAGCTTTTAGCCTGTCTGTGTAGGGTTGATGTTTGAGGCCCTGGATTTTCTGAGTGAGGAACCTCTGTGGTCTCTCCAGCTGCTGCATGTGCTTTGTGAGGTTCATGCCGAAAGGGTCATTATACTCAGTAATGGGTCTTATAAGGGAAGAATAGAGGGATGCTATGACCACCTTGTCCCTGGATGAGATATCCTTACTAATGAGGTGGGCCACGTAGAAAGCTTTCCGTACAATGGAGGCAATATGGTGGTCAAAAGTCAGTTTGCTATCAACCTGTGTACCCAAGTCCCTCACGACTGACTGCATGTTTAGTATCTTATTATCAATGTAATAATTTGTGGGGACATCACTCTCCCCAAAAGGGATGATTATGCATTTTTTGGCATTCAGTTTGAGGCCATGTTTCTGGCACCAGTCATTTGTTTGGGCAAAGACCCTCTTGGAGGATGTCTACATCACTAGGGAAATTGATGACAGCACCCAGCTTGCAGTCATCTGCACACTTGGTCAGCTATAGCCCACTAGATTTCACCTGCACCTCCAAGAAGTATATCCCAAACAGCAGAGGCACCAAGACCGGTCCCTGGGGTACACTGCTTGTTACGGGTCTACTACTTGAGGTGGTGTCCCCTATTTTGACTAGGTGGGTTCTATCAGTGAGCCAGTTTGCAACCCATCTGTTAACATATGGATTGATGCCTAGTTGAGAGAGTTTATCTAGTATACTTGAGTGGGGAATAATATCAAAGGCTTTGGCCAGGTCAAGGTAGGTGGTGTGCAGCGTCTTCCCCTCTTCTATGGCCTTGGTCACTGTCTCAAAGAAGTCAACCAAATTTAACAGCCATGACCTCCCCTTGGCAAAACCAAACTGTGTGGGATCAAGTGTTTTGAGGTTGTCAATGTCCTTGTTAATGAGGTCCATGATAGTTCGCTCCATGGCTTTGCAGATCAGGCTAGTTAGGCTGATGGGTCTATAATGTCCAGGTTTGGTGGACACTCTACCTTTGTGCAAAGGGATGACAGTAGCTGTCCTCCACTTGGCTGGGACAAAGCCGGTACTCAGGCTTTGGTTTGAATAGGGTGCCTAATG
The DNA here is from genome assembly GCF_019279795.1 of Protopterus annectens. Lineage (NCBI taxonomy): Eukaryota > Metazoa > Chordata > Ceratodontiformes > Protopteridae > Protopterus > Protopterus annectens. Next base: position 35,644 of record NW_025048882.1, on the reverse strand, counting down.
GTACTGCAAGTTCCTGCCTAAGTTCATATAGGATACAGCCTGGGATGTTATCAGGTCCCATGGAGGCTGTATTTTTTGCCTTTGAGAGGGCAGTGATGACTTGCTCCCTAGAGATAAGGGGGACAGGTACTGGGGATGTCCTGTTTTACTGATGGTGGGGACAGATGAGTGAAGTTTTCAGTGATCCTGTCTGCCAGCAGGTTGGCTATATCTACAGAGTTTGTGTATGTTAACAGATACGGGTGCTTCCCTTGAGATTGCAGACATACGTGAAGAAAGCCTTATGACTGTCTGTAGTAGATTTGGCCAATTTGGACTCAAAGTTTGCTTTGGAGGATTTCACTAGTGCTCTTATTTGCTTGTTCAGGCTAAGGAGACATTGCTTCCAATTGGGCACCTGCTCCTCCCTGGTCCTGAACAGCAATTTGTTTCCTTTTGTTATAGAGTTTATTTATTATAGATGTCCACCAGACAGGTCTCTTCCTTGAGGAGGAGGATTTCATACTGTCTAGTATTCCTGATTCCATGCAGCTATATAAATTCTCATATAGTACTTGGTGTAGGTTTGGACATATGTGCCAGTTCGTACAGGGGGGGGCTGTGAAGCTGTTTAGACCTTCCCTCAGGAGGTTGTAATCAGCTTTGGAGAAGTTTTTTTTGTTTGACCCTAGCTGGTGGGGGGGGGGGGTCGGGGGAGATGGTGACTTTGAAAGTGACTGCTTTGTGGTCAGATTTTACCAGGGATGATGACACTGTAGGAATGCTACAGTGGTTACTTATGTTGGTTAATACCAAGTTCAAGATATTTTCACCTTTTGTGGGGGTGTCAACCAACTGGTGCAAGGCATTTACATTGATGAAATCAAGGAATCTCTGGGTATTTGTGTTTTGGCATGAGTATTATTTCCAGTCTATGGATGGATAGTTAAAGTAGCCCAGGATCAGGGTAAAGGGTTGAATCTTGATAGATTCAAAGATGTCCAGATAGGTGTAGTGGGCATCTTGAGTCAGAGTTGGAGGCCTACAGCTAGCTATGATTTGAATAGGGGTCTTGTCAATTTTTAACTACACCTGGAGTGTTTCCTGTGCATGATACTGTCTGACCAGCCTAGAGGTGTGCATGTCGTTTTTATATATTGCAACTCCACCTGTCTTGTTTTGTTGCTCACCTACTCTTGTTTGGGGTCTGAATGAACGAAAGCATGAGTATCCGGGTATGGCTGGGGTGCTCTCCGCATCTTTGAACTGCACAAATGTCAGCTTCCTCCAGGGTTAAGAATGCTTGCAATGAGTGCAGTCTCATTTTTAGACTCCTAGCATTTAGTAGCATGACCTTTAATTTATGTTTTGATGAAATTTTCATGTTGGTAGTTTTGACCTCATGGTATTGCCTAAAAAAGGCACTATGAGGGAGGCAAGAGTCTTTGCCAGAAGCCTGAAGCCCAAGGGAGATAGATGCAGACCATCTCTGGCAAAGCATTGTGATTTGTCAATCATGTCATCCCAGGTTGTCAGGTACTGGATCCTCTTGGAATTACACCAGAAACTAAGCCACTTGTTAAAGTCAATCATTTTCTGTTTGTATTGAGGCATCATTCTGGGTGACAGTAGAATGAGTAAACAAAAAGCGCCAGCACCAAACACAGTGAAAAAGCAGAAAAAGCAATAAGGTTAATACATTAATTTAATTTAATTTATGAAGTAGTGCACATCCCAGACCGGTTTCAGCCAACAGGCTTTCTTCAGTGGGAACAAAGGTAATTACTGATGTAAAGTGACACACATACATATATAGAGTGAACCATCCAATAGGATTCTTCCCAAAATCCAAATTGCTTCCTGTATAAAAATAAAGAGAAAGTAAAAAAGTTTATAAAATAAAACTACATTTATGATGACAATACATGTGATAGTAGTTGTGTCTTTCGGCTTTTCCCAGTTAGGGGTTGCCACAGCGGAACTCCGGTCCGCTAATGATTGGTAGTTGATTTTTACGTGCCAAGTTACCAGCCCTGACGTACAACCTTCAACGAAGGTACGCCCATTCACACATGTCTCTATGCAGAAGACGCTCTAGCTGAGAATCGAACTAGACAGCGTCTTACTGTGAGGCGACAACGCTACCGCAGCACAATAAACAAAATTACTAAGAAAAATAAAATTTAAAAATTCATAAGTTTACAAATGGTCATTCAAACCAGGTGGAAACAAAGCACCCAGTTTGATGATCCAATACTTCTCTTTCTTTGTAAGGATTGAATGCCAACCCTGTTTGTTGGATCTATCACCAAGGATCCTGTCAATAATAGTGAACTGGAATCTAGCTGAATTGTGGTGTAAACAATGTCTGTATAAAGCATTAGTCTCTCTCTTGGTTTGTATTTCACTACAATGCTCAGACATACGCAGACAAAGTGGTCGTGATGTTTGTCCAACATAGAAAGAGCCACATGTATATGTTGCGAGATACACAACCCAGTCACTATTGCAATTACCAAAGAGTTTCATGTCATATATCTTGTCTGTGTTCTTGCTAGTGAACTGTTTAGATGAGAAAATAAATGGACAAGATGAACAATGACCACAATTATAAGTGCCCCAAAATCTATCACCTGTCATAGTTAGTTGATGATGTATAGCTCCTGCTGAGCTAGCTCTTTTAAAGTGAGAAAAGAAGGACCCTAGTGCCCTGCCTCTTCTATACCCATACTTGCATGTATCACCAATCAAAGGTGTTAATTCATCATTAGCAGTAAGACTGTTCCAATGTTTAGGCATAACATTTCTAATTAAATTGATGTTCCGTCCAAATGTGGTAATGAAACGGATGGAGTCATCCTGTTCAGTATGGGTTTTGTCACGATATGTGAGAAGTGAGGTTCTAGTTGAATTAGAGGCAACCTGTTGGGCACCCTGGATGTCAAGCTCATTATATCCTCTAGCTCTAAACCTATTAACAAGATCCTGCTGGGATTCTTCTTATTCATTATCAGAGGAACAAATTCTACGAATCCTGAGGAACTGAGATTTGGGTATATTCCGAATTATGTGGTTGGGATGCATGCTTGTAGCATATAACAGCATGTTATATTGGGGATATTTGCAAAATGTTTTAGTTTGTAAAGTATCATCTGGATCCCGAGTAATGGTGACATCTAGAAAATTAATCTCAGACCGATTGCTGTTTAAACTAAATTCAATGCCCCATTTGCTCTGATTTAGATACACCACAAATTCTGCAAGATACTCCTCATCCAAACATCAAACCAACCAAAAATCATCCAGATATCTATGCCAAATATCCAGTTCCTCAAGATATAAATTATGAGTAGAATGATAAATAAGATGCTCCTCAATGTATCCCATGAAAATGTCTGCATATATGGGAGCAAAGGAAGCTCCCATAGCAGTACCTTTGAGTTGCCAATAACATTCACCCTGAAAATGGAATACATTTTTGTTCAGAACATGTTCTACCATACAAACCAAAAGTGTGTTGAAACCCACAGGATATAGTTGTGCTTTCTCTAGACAAAAATTGAGGGCTTCCAATCTGGCCCAGTGTGGTATATTGGTATATAAGGCTTTGACATCCAGAGTGCATAATAACCATTCAGGTTCTAGTTGACTATCAGAAATTATTTGTAGAAATTGTGTAGTGCCCTGTATTCTGGCTTGAATAGAGCCAAGAAGTGGTTTAAGATATAGTGTTAAAAACACGGACAGTGGTTCGGTCAAAGAACCCATACCTGAAACAATCAGTCTTCCAAGGGGTTTACTAAGAGATTTGTGTATCTTGAGCAAAAGATATAACATTTGTTTCTGAGGATCATTTACCGTGAGATGTGCCTTCACCGTATCAGAAATAATACCCTCAGAGACCGCCAGATCCAAAAACTCATCAATTTCTTGCTTGAAGTTCAGTGTGGGGTCAATAGACATTTTCAGGTAATGGGAAGGGTTGGACAATTGTCCATTTCCCTCCCCCAGATAATAATCTGTATCCATGATAACTATGGCCCCACCCTTATCCGTCTGAGTAATGACAATATTTTTATTATTTCTTAGTTGTTGCAATGCCTGTTGTTCAGTAACAGATAAATTGTGTTTGAGAGGGATAAACTGATCAAGCTTGAAATGTATGGCCCTAAGTACTGCCTGTTGAAAAATATCTACATTTCGGTTCATGGGTGCAACAAAATTGGATTCATGAAATGTAAATTCATTAGATCTTTGAGAGTTTGGTTTAGACCCAAAGAAAAGTTTGGACTATGACAGAGTCATAACAGTACCTGTTGAGAGACTTGAGTGTATTCACCCAACAAACAACTGACTGCTACTTTCTCCTTATACAACCAGGTGAGGGACACTTCTGTGTGTCTCACAATGGAGTTTTCTATGACTAATATGTTGGGTTTATGTTTCGGCCTTAGGGGCTATGAGACACAGGTGTGTGGACTATGTGTGGTGTGGTGGGCTGTGGAGTTTGCGTGCGTGTATGCCTCGAAGGTCTCTTTTGTTTGAGTATGCTTTTGTCGTGGACCTCCACATATATGGGGGGGTGTTGTGTAGGTGTGGGTGGTGTTTGAAGTGTGGTGTTCATGTTGCCAACCTTCTCAGTGCCAGATATACTGGTTTGTGGGGGGGGGGGGATGACACTAGGTGCTTGATGTAATTGCATCTCTCACAAATTGTGTTCCTAAGTGGTAGTAGTAGAGGGTTGTCCTTGTACATGAGGCAGTTGCTACACTGTCTCAGGATGCCCATATCAATCAGACTGGCAGGAGAAAATGTAGGAAATTGTCCATCCATATTTGTCAGAAATTGAAAGAGCTAAGAGGGTACAGGGCGGCAGGTCTAAGAGTAGTACTACTAGATAATAACACAAGTGCTACTAAGGGAACATTTGTAGCTGCAATACCTCAAAAAGGGTTAAAAACCGTGCAGCTGAAGCTCTGGATGCAGCAGACCTGTACCTAGACTATGCTACTCAGTTTTTAAGATTAAGAACACAGTAAAAGTATTCACAATGAAGCATAGATTAATCACCACATTCACCGTGGATAAGACCACAGAATGTAGCAATAACGTATCGGTGCACATAATGGCATGTACAGTTTGTTATACAGATGCATCGCCATCTTTGTGTGTGTGTGTGTGTGTGTGTGTGTGTGTGTGTGTGTGTGTGTGTGTGTGTGTGTGTGTATATATATATAAACAACAGTGACATGACCATTTAAATACAAATATATTTAAAGCAACAGCCAACCCCAAAACCACATATATAGAAATATATATATTACCAGACAACCTGATAACCCCAAAGAATAAAAATAAATACACAAAAACAGAGTTATATAAACAACTATATATATATATATATATATATATATATATATATATATATATATATATATATATATATATATATATATATATATAATCCCATTCAGAAGCTTGACTTTTCAAAAAGTCAAATTTCATATGGTCAAGACAATATGATCAACTTTTCAGAAAGCCAAACTTCAGAAAACAACAAAAATGTACGTTTTTGCAAGGGGCAAGCCCTCCTGCCCCCTCTCACCCCCTGCATATTATATATACTAGCTCCGAGATTGCACTAAAGTGGGGATCAGGGTAAATCCCCTGATCCTCACTGTACCATGATCTCCATTAAAAAGCTTCAACTTTCCAAAAAGTTGAGCTTCTGAATGGGACCCATACACACACACACACACACACACATAGATATATATATATATATATATATATATATATATATATATATATATATATAAATGGCTGTTTCTTTTTAAACTGATTGCACTGTCCCAAATTAAAATAAAAAAGAAAACTCTTGTTAGCTGATATTTCTCTCCGAAGTATTCCCTGGACTATGTTTTCTGGTCTGGATCTTTTTAAAGGTTTCCAACCAAGAACATGACCTCAGCATATGCTCTTACTTCTCCATCTCCTCTCTGTGATGACTATGACAGAACTGACGTATAAAAGGGAGAATTTTCTCAACCTATGTGTACTGCAGAAGTAGCTATACAGATATTTATGTGTGAAGCAATTTTAAATCTTCCTGAGTTGGTCACAAATTTAGGCAATTAACAAATGCACACCAGTGTGGACAACTCCATTTCCAGTGCTTCAGATTTATCATCTTTAAAGGACAGAAAAACACACATTTTCTTTAAAAAAAAAAAGGTCAACAAGTTTACATGCTGAACTTGCACTGAAACAATCAATGCTATTAGTCTAAAAGTCCTTACTATCCCTTCATAGTTGCCCTTGACATACATTGTCACAGGAATTTTTTCATTACTTTGGCTCCATGTTTCCAGTGATTTATATACCAGAGCTACAGTTGTTTAAAGAATTTAGTATGCTTTTCTGCAGCCCTTCCTTGCCATGGCCACTCTTTATTCAATATCTAATGAGCACCACCAAATTGGAACTACCATGGCACAGTGAAGTACAAAACAGCTGTCTCAAGATTTGAATCAATGTGTCAAGTATGTGGTCTATAGTCTTCTCCAAACGCATTCCAACATAGGGACTCTATCAAACTCTGATTGTTTACTACAGTCTGAAGTACGTCTTTGTGTTAATTTAGCTCAGTAAGACTGCATCAGTTCACAGCATGCTGTAGGTTAACTTCTGTGTCCCTGGAGGACCATAAAAATGTGCATACTGAACGACCTATAAATAAAATAGCTTTCTGATTGGTAACTTCAGCTATCCATTGATTCACTGGAGCACCGTCACTACAAAGGGTTGTTATAATCAGTGATTCCTACACCTGGTAAATGCTAACTCCATTCTACAAAACATTAGCAAGCATAACTGAAGTCAAACCTTGTTCATGTCATCCTCACTTAGTCCTATGGAAGCGTCATCACTGGTCAAATACGATCAGAAACCACAAGTTTCTCCTTTAAGCCATCCAAACCCCACCACAATGAGAACCTCTGAATTCAAGGACTTTAAAAATACAAATTATTAAATCTATATGATGAGCTCTCAGAACTAAACTGCAAGACTTCCAGTCCCCAGACAGCCTCAGCCACAGCTGTATTTAGAGAGAGGTGAAGGAGCTGGCTGCCCCAGGTGTATGCTGTTAGGGGTGCAATTGACACCTGCTAAAATAACTGTTTTTTGTCTGCATATTAGGGCTACTTTACAAAGCCCTGCCAGCAGGAAGTTAATTGCAGTATTGCCTTTCTTGCGATCCTTTTGTATGCCATCTATAATTTTCATTAATGTTCTGACTACTTGAAGGCACAAGCGTGGACAATTTTATAATAAAATGAGTACATTTCCATCCAGCCTCCTAAACTGAACCCATCATTGCATACTGTTGCTGGACATGAGCTGGCTAAAACTACCAGACATACCACATATCATATACTTAGCTCAGAGTGGCACTAAAATACTACACCAACCCTCAAACTCCTCAGACATCAGCAATATAATAAAATGATACAAACCCAAAAAGAACCTTCATTAATCAAAGGACCGACACCTAATAGAATCCCCGAAAATTCCAGCAACTCACATGGGGACTCCGTATAGTCAGTAAGCGTTACTAAACTATGCAACAGCATTTCCTTTTCTATTAGATAACTAAACAATGTTCTTGCTTTTAAGACAAACCTCAAACTTATAACTAAATCATACTAGAATTTGCAGATATCCTGAATCTCCAGGTTAAAAATACCCAAATATTCATAATTTCCTCCTGTTACCTATTAAACCATTTCTTCCCAACTGGCTCTTTATGTTCTTTTCTTGGCTTACAGATCAGCAGGATTGTAAACATAAATAATGTTGCTTTAGATACAAAATGTTGATAATCCCTAGTCCGGAGTGATGTTTTTACATTTTTACTGATAATTGCATGCTTTATCGATTTTCTGTAATATGCTCCAGTCACTTCTTAGAACTTATTACACTTTATATCTTTGTGTGATATTCCTTGTTACTCAGTTTTAATGAATTTCTGTATTTTTGTACATATTTCCTTAGAGATTGTTTATTTATTTATTTATTTTTGTACACCTAGTATTTCCTGGAGCTTTTCTCCCTGTGCATCCATTGAAAATGCACATTATACCCATTATACCCATTTGGATTTTCCCAGCAAGCAGAAGCAAATAAATAAATATCAATGGTATGGGAGTGCAGTTCCGGCATTACATTCTGAAGCATAAGGATATCATAGCTTCATAAATTAATGTTGATACTGCATTTGCACTCATGGCTGAAGCAAAGAAGCACACAGTAAAGTATAAAAAAGTCACACACCACCAAAGGGTGAAGATTCCTGTGGCTTCACAAACAGTATAAAATGAAAAAACGATAAAGGCATCCATCAGAATCATACACAGCAGCTGTTCCCTTTTATATGAGTATCAGATACGTGAAATAAAACATCTTGAATAAACAGTTCCTTCATAGACCATAAAACACTGTTATTGAACAAAAGTTAGCGCTTTCACCATGTTGGCTTCCTCAGACTTATAAAAAACATAAAAGAATGATGTGTTTAAGTAACTAGCGATTGCAACCGATTGGTTGTCGTAAGACCTGATATCATTAATAATTAAAAAGACACTAATACTTCATTATAACCGTTACATATATTATCAAGTTAAATGAAGAAGCATATATAGCACTAAATTAACAATTAAATAATCTAAAATACTGATTAGTTAGTATATATTTAAAAACATTTAAAAAACATACAAGACTAATTAAAATGTGGCCATGTATCAAAACTATACTCATTATTTCAAATAAATTTTATTATAATTGTAGATAACAGACTTCATAGTCTTAAGAATATATAATAAGTAATTCTTAAATATTCCATCCTAATAAAATTTTATTTAAAATTCTTATTGCACTAATAGTAATGTTGCTGGTAAAAAATACTTCAAACTTCCTCATATTTTGACACTTTTAACCTTCTTTTTCGAAGGACAGGTTTCAATGGGACCTTGTCGTTCAACCCTGGAAATTTATACGATCTACATCTAATTATCCAGCTTAGCTCACATTCCTCTGTGTAGTTTTCTAAATCACCACCACGTATATTGGGATTTACCGTCTGTATAACAATAAATTTGAATACATGTGTGAGACCTGATGCAATATTGTGTTTTGCTAATGCACTGCTCTCCAACCCTCTACGTAGATGATATACGTGTTCTCTAATTCTCTCACGTAATTTCCTATTATTTTACCTACGTAGAATGCTTCACAGGCTGTGCACCTAGCGAGGTAAACAACGTGTTCAGTCTGACAGTTTGCTGACACATTAAATGTAAATTCTTGACCTAATGAAGGATGTGTAAAAGTTCTTCTTGTATCAATATACTCACACTGATTACATGTGCTACATGGTTTAGTAAAACCATCTAATTGCATACTATTTAATTCTATATTAACACAGGACCGATGACATAACATCTGTTTCAAGTTCTTCTTGTTTTTAAATAGGAACCTAGGGGTATCTCCTACAATTTCTCTTATATTTTCATCTAAAAGTAATGTGCCCCAATGTTTCGTGATCACTTCTTTAATCACATTGATATCAGAAGTAAAAAACTTTGGGACCTTCAGTAAATTAATCCTGCTTTCCTGTGTAGTATGCTCAATATCATAACCACTTGAAAAGTAGGGGTGTGCTCTAGACGTTCTCAATAAATTGGTTTCTCTGATAATTTTATCCACTTCTGCTGGACTATATTTTCTATCAATAAGTTTCATTCTAAGATCTGTTAATTCTTGTGTGTATCCTATGTCTGTGGGATTAAGTCTGGACACCCTCATGGACTGGCCTTTAACCACATTGTTAAATACATACTGGTGGTGCATACTGTCCCTTTGTAATAACGTGTTCCTATAACATAATTTCCTATGGACCCCCATATTAATAAGGCCATTCTCAAGTCTTTCAATATTCACATCTAAGAAAGAAATCTTGTTTCTTGAATAACTCATAGTAAAGTTTAAATAGTCAGTTAAACTATTATTTCTTGATGTAAACTCAACTAGACCAGTTTCATCACCCTTCCAAATTAAAAACAAGCCATCCACGAAACATTTATAAAATCCAACACAACGTCTAAAACTTTCTAGAGGAAATAAATGCTCCTCTTCCCATTGGGCCATAACTATGTTGGCGTAGCTACTGGCACATGAAGTGCCCATAGCCAAGCCATCCTTCTGAATATACACTTTCTCATCGAAGAGGAAAACATTATTATATAATATAGTTTCCGAGAACAGGGTCAGTAGGTCTACTGTTCTACTTCCCAAAGATGAATGTGTGGATATGTAGTGATGCACCTTCTCTATACCCACATCATTAGGTATCACAGTAAATAGACTCTTAACATCTAATGTCACCAAAATATATTGTTCATCCTCTCCTATATCACTCAAATATGTGTACAAGTCTAACAAAAACTGTTTACTATCTTTCAAAACAGACCTGTTAGCTTCCACTATTGGTCTCATAAAATGTTCTACAAAAAGGGAAAACGGTTCGGTAACCCAACTTCGTCCAGCTACTATAGGACGCATTGGTGGTTGGGAAGGACATTTATGAACTTTGGGCAACCCTTGAATAATAGGTATCAAGAAAAAATTGGTACTTTGAATGTAAATTATGCAATTACCTTATCTGAAAATAATGTCAATGGGGTTCAATTGATGCCTGAGAGTAACAACCAACAGGTTGTGAGAAGGAAAGTAACAAAGAACAGTAGTTTTAGTGTGCAGGGACAAAGTAATAGTCCCAATGTGAATATCCCTTTCCTGATCGAAACTTTTCAGCAAATCAGAAGACAGAGGTCTTACAGCAGAGGATGACAGAAATGGAAGGGGTCAGGGGGAGAACATATGGGCCCTACACTCAAGAAAATGTGGGAACGGGTGGACAGTCATTAGTCCTCAATTTGTCTAACAGGTGTTTAACTAAATATGAGGTACAGGTCCTTGATAAGGGTCTAACATTTATTCCTACCAGTAGGAGTGACCTTGCAGATACTATTACAGCTATCAAGATGTTTGCAAGGAATATCCAGTTGAAATTGGATTATGGTGATAATCACAGTTTAGGAAATGTGAAAATTTTTCGAACACCAAGCACATATGTTCCCAATTTATATCCTTTAATAGATACATTTATGAAGTTAGTGGAACAGGATAGCTACAAAATTAATAATAAGAAAAATAACAAGAGTAGTAAGAATAATAATTTATCTTATATGCAAAGGAAAGCACTCAATGATTTGAGTAAGGACACTTCCATTATTATTAAACCTGCTGATAAAGGAGGGCCGATAGTTGTAATGGATTTGAATACCTATAAAAACAGTATGGTATTTTTATTACAAGAAGGAAATTATTACACCATAATTAATATGGATCAAGTGGCAAACAAGGTTTATAAGATATATGATATGTTAGATGATCTTCTAAAAAGTGAAGATATCAATTATGATTTGTTCAAGTTCTTAAGGGTTAACAACCCTTTGATACCTATTATTCAAGGGTTGCCCAAAGTTGATAAATGTCCTTCCCAACCACCAATGCGTCCTATAGTAGCTGGATGAGGTTGGGTTACCGAACCGTTTTCCCTTTTTGTAGAACATTTTATGAGACCAATAGTGGAAGCTAACAGGTCTGTTTTGAAAGATAGTAAACAGTTTTTGTTAGACTTGTACACATATTTGAGTGATGTACGAGAGGATGAACAATATATTTTGGTGACATTAGATGTTAAGAGTCTATTTACTGTGATACCTAATGATGTGGGTACAGTGAAGGTGCATCACTACATATCCACACATTCATCTTTGGGAAATAGAACAGTAGACCTACTGAGCCTGTTCTTGGAAACAATATTATATAATAATGTTTTCCTCTCTGATAAGAAAGCGTATATTCAAAATGATGGCGTGGCTATGGGCACTTCATGTGCCAATAGCTACGCCAACATAGTTATGGCCAAATGGGAAGAGGAGCACTTATTTCCTCTAGAAAGTTTGAGACATTGTGTTGGATTTTATAAATGTTTTGTGGATGACTTGTTTTCAATTTAGAAGGGTGATGAAACTGGTCTAGTTGAGTTTACATCAAGAATTAATAGTTTAACTGACAATTTAAACTTTACTATGAGTTATTCAAGAAACAAGATTTCTTTCTTAGATGTGAATATTGAAAGACTTGAGAATGGCCTTATTAACATGGGGATCCATAGGAAATTATGTTATAGGAACATTTTATTACATAAGGACAGTATGCACCCCCAGTATGTATTTAACAATGTAGTTAAAGGCCAGTCCATGAGGGTGTCCAGACTTAATCCCACAGACATTGGATATGCAAAAGCATTAACAGATCTTAGAATGCAACTTATTGATAGAAAATATAGTCCAGCAGAAGTGGATAAAATTATCAGAGAAACCAATTTATTGAGAACGTCTAGAGCACACCCCTACTTTTCAAGTGGTTATGATATTGAGCCTACTACACAGGAAAGCAGGATTAATTTACTGAAGGTCCTGATGTTTTTTACTTCTGATATCAGTGTGATTAAAGAAGTGATCACGAAACATTGGGGCACATTACTTTTAGATGAAAATATCAGAGAAATTTTAGGAGATACCCCTAGGTTCCTATTTAAAAATAAGAAGAACTTGAAACAGATGTTGTGTCATCGGTCCTGTGTTAATATAGAATTAAATAGTATGCAATTAGATGGTTTTACTAAACGATGCAACACATGTAATCAGTGTGAGTATATTGATACAAGAAGAACTTTTACACATCCTTCATTAGGTCAAGAATTTACATTTAATGTGTCAGCAAACTGTCAGACTGAACATGTTATTTACCTCGCTAGGTGCACAGCCTGTGAAGCATTCTACGTAGGTAAAATAATAGGAAATCAAATGAGAGAATTAGAGAACACGTATATCATCTACGTTTAGGGTCGGAGAGCAGTGCATTAGCAAAACACAATATTGCATCAGGTCTCACACATGTATTCAAATTTATTGTTATACAGATGGTAAATCCCAATATACGTGGTGGTGATTTAGAAAGGTACACAGAGGAATGTGAGCTAAGCTGGATAATTAGATGTAGAGCGGAGAAATTTCCAGGGTTGAACGACAAGGTCCCATTGAAATCTGTCCTTCGAAAAAGAAGGTTAAAAGTGTCAAAATATGAGGAAGTTTGAAGTATTTTTTTACCAGCAACATTACTATTAGTGCAATAAGAATTTTAAATAAAATTTTATTAGGATGGAATATTTAAGAATTACTTATTATATATTCTTGAGACTATGAAGTCTGTTATCTACAATTATAATGAAATTTATTTGAAATAATGAGTATAGTTTTGATACATGGCCACATTTTAATTAGTCTTATATGATTTTTAAATGTTTTTAAATATATACTAACTAGTCAGTATTTTAGATTATTTAATTGTTAATTTAGTGTTATATATGCTTCTTCATTTAACTTGATAATATATGCAATGGTTATAATGAAGTATTAGTGTCTTTTTAATTATTAATGATATCATATGGTGATTTATGCGCACCATTCCCTGCTGCTATGGATCTAACCCTTCTTGATCATATGGTGATTTATGTACGCCATTCCCTGCTGCTATGGATCTAACCCTTCTTGATCATATGGTGATTTATGTGCACCATTCCCTGCTGTTATGGATTTAACCCTTTTTGATCATATGGTGATTTGTGTGTGCCATTCCCTGCTGCTATGGATCTAACCCTTCTTGATCATATGGTGATTTATGTGCACCATTCCCTGCTGCTATGGACCTAACCCTCCTTGAGTATGTGGTGATTTGTGTGCACCATTCCCTGCTGCTATGGATCTAACCCTTCTTGATCATATGGTGATTTATGTGCGCCATTCTCTGCTGCTATGGACCTAACCCTCCTTGAGCATGTGGTGATTTGTGTGTGCCATTCCCTGCTGCTATGGATCTAACCCTTCTTCATAGATTCATACATTCATAGATTCATAGATTCTTGATCTCCTACACCTCTGCAAAACAAATGGCTACATAAACACTGGAAATAAAGACTAGAATCCTCATCAACAAATAAACAAGACACACTGGAGGGACAAATTTATTACTCAATGCTTCCCCAAACTCTGGAATAAAGTTATGTTATCTGTAAAACAGAGTGATACCATTGTTTCCTTTAAGGCAGACTGTGATCTCTTTCTAGGGCCATGTAAATTCGGGTATATATGATTTTGCCAAAACTTAAATGAGTGAACGCTCATTTGTCAAACACCTATTCAGCAAAAACAGTATTCATCGAATGGCATGTTAAGCGAAACATTTCCTAGAGCAAACGTTCGTTTAAAAAAATGGTACCACAACATGCTGCAGTTGAGCTTGTTCATGTCCAAATAACCATTAGAAAGGTCCCATAACATATATTAGTTAGCTAAAGGGCTCCTTTTATGATGCAAAAAGCCACAAAGCCTATCTACAGGAATTAGAATCATTCGGTATTAAATCCAGTTCCATTTTCTTAGGTGATCTAAACTATCCAACTATAGACTGAAAAACCTACACCACCACTAATGCAGAAGCACAGAGATTCCTGGACTTTTTCAATACAAACACCCTGGAAAAATTAGTCAGAGTACCGATTAGATGGAGAAACATCTTGGATTTTGTCCTTAATAATATGAGGATATCTTACACCATCCCTTGTCTATCTTCATCACTTGTTAAGTCTGGTTAAAAAGCCATATCCTTCAAAATTAAAGCCACAGACTCATTCCACCGATAGTACCTTTAGAACTTTCTCTAAGACAAACTACTTACTCCTAAATGATACATTAGCAAGCTTCAAATCCCCACCAAACCCACTTAACTCGACTGAATATGAAGAAACTTAACCCCAGAAATAAACCCACATGGTGGAACCATAATATCAACAAGCTTTAAAATAAAAGGAAGAGGATTATGAACAAATGTAAAAAGAGTAATTGCCAGAATTATAGAGCCCTCATCACTGAAATAAACAAATAATTCAGGAGCTTAACAAAATACAACAAAGCCAAGTATGAAGCTAAAATAGTTAACCAAGCCTAAGACAGCCGCAAGGCCTTTTTAGTTTTGTTTATAATCTCAGAAGCGCAAAGCACCAATGTGCTGAGCTGATTAAGAACAATGTTACCTACACTGAGGCTGAAGATATAGTGAACCTACTGGCCGATAAATTCAGCTCAAAATTTCCCCCTTTCTCACTTTCATCTGTCCTACAAGATATATCTGAAACTGACTGGCTTCCAGCTATTAAAACAACCAAATCTTAGAATGACTATCAGAAGCTAAAAGTACTGCATCAATTGGTTCAGAATATCCCTGGATGCATCTTAAAGTTCCTCAGTTGATAAATTATGAAAATTGTTAAAATCATTACTGCTATGCAGACATCTTAAATGGACTTCACAAGTCTTTATAAATGTTTCTACAACTGAATGACTGGGTAGAACATATAAATTAGGCTTACGTAAAGGGTGATTACTGAAATCTGAGTAGTCAGAAGTACCAAACATCAATCTTAACTGAAAATTTCTACCAAATTGTTTAAGGTCCAAAACATCAGTGTAGTTATGTCTCTCTGCCAGTGCAAAATTTAGACCTTTATTCAGAACATGGAGCTGTATATCAGATAGAACAGAACTGGATAAATTATAGACAAGCTTAGTAGTACTTGAAGTTATATGGATATCTTTCTCCATTTTCACTCCCTGCTCCCCAACTGTTGACCTCACCCCATCACCTGTGTCTCCAGTTTCTTGTCCTTTTTTATTTTCACAGGTATGGGCAGGTGGGGAAAAAGAGCTGAGAATAAAGAGTCTTGGGTCTCGCTCCCAAATCTCTGCTAGTCGATGCTGTTGCTTCTTTACCAAACAAATGTATAGCAGGCCTCTCAGAAACAGTGCATTGTTCAGCTGGCACGTTCAACGCACAAGCTGCTGGTACCACCTCTGGTAACACCTCCACAGAGTTTTCTCTGTCATACTGGCTTCCACAATGGCTTGTGGAGGAGTCACAGCAGTTGACTCATCATTGCTGCAGTGCAATTGGGTAGCTGCTCTAGCCCCACCAGCTGAGTTCTCCAATACTACTCGTCCTTGTGAAAAGCCCACTCGAGCAGGATTACGTTGGTTGTTAAAAGTGCATTTTGGCCATGCAAAAATGTTGTCTTTACTGAAATCTGCAAAATCTCTATCCAGCTTCTTCATCTTCACTTGTTGTAACTTAATATCATAGGCACTTATAGTGCACTTATAGCACAGTATAGAGTATCTAGTTTTGACAAATAATCCTCAGTCTTAAACTTCCTCTCAACATCAAACTGTAGCCACTCTATGGATTTAGTCAATTGCTGTTCTTCAGGTTGAAAAAACTGCATTAACAGCATCATACACTGATAGCTGGTTTCCAGATTAATGGCCTGCTAGTGGGCCAGCAGTTCTGGAGGTGCTCTCCATAGGTAGGCATACAAAGGACTCTAATGCCTCGAGGTACTATACGGCAATGTAGACAGGCTTCCATATGTAGACCCTGCCACTGAAACCTTTTGAGCTTATATAAGTCATTCTCTAAATTTGAGAACAGTTCCAAAAAACACTCACTTTCAGCAGCAGATACCATTGTAGTTGCATCAGTTTTTTCTTTAGCGAAAGTAGCCTTCAAGAGGGGATTGTAGTCCATAGTCGCAAGCCTTGTAATGCACACACAAAAAGTCTTAGCTACTGCTTAGCTGGATGATACTGTAACTCGACAGTGTCAGCAAAGTTAGCCATGTGTGCCTGGCCCTTGTAAAACCACAGAATGAAGAAACAAGAATTGCAAGTAGAAGTGCTAAAGATCCATGTAAGCAAAACCTTACAAAAGAACAGCGAAAAAGAGTTTACAATAAGGGTGGGGCCATTGTCCTGATGGATAGGGACATATACATTAGCAGAATTAAGTCTTTATTGGGGCATGATGCTACTTATGAATGCATTACTTTGAATAATGTGAAAGATATTACAGCACGTCAATGATGTCATATCAGAATTAAAAACGAATGACATTTTAACAGATGAAATTTTGAATTTCATCAAGGTGGAATATCCAATAGTACCCATTTTTAAAGGACTACCAAAAATACATAAGAATCGAAAAGACCCACCCCTTAGACCAATAGTTTCTGGCAGGGGTTGGGTCACTGAGTATTGTTCTAAATGGGTAGAACATAAGTTTAAATCTACTGTTTCCACCATTCCTAGAATTTTGAATGATAGTGCACACTTTATAACTACCCTTTATGAGCTTTTATCAGGTAAAAATGTTCATACCCCTTTAATGTCGGTTACTCTAGACGTAAAAAATGTGTTTACAGTTATTCCCAACAGTTATGGAATACAGGCAGTGAAACAGCTTTTAAGGCTTAATGGCACTTTGGATAAGAAAAGAGTGACAGGGGTAGTATGCTTACTGCAATTAGTACTTGAAAGCAATATATTTTTGTTTCAACAGCAATATTATTGGCAGAGATGGGGGTTGCCATGGGCACCCCCTGTGCCAATTCATACGCTAACCTGGAGCTTGCCCGGTGGGAAGATGAGTTTTTGTTCAATAAAGATCATGAATGGAAACATTTACTCTTATTCTACACCCGCTTTGTGGATGATGTCTTCCTGTTATGGGAAGGCAGTGTTGAAGCACTGAACAATTTTATATCTTATTTAGAATCCACTACTGATTTTTTGCATTATACTATATAGTACTCCTGTAATTAAATTGATTTTTTGGATGCTGTGTTACAAAGAGATAAGTTGAATCATTTTAACACCAAGATGTTTAGAAAACCATGCTGGAGGAAAGGCCTACTACCCAAAGATTGTATGCATCCCAATTACGTTTTTTGTAATGTTGTTAAAGGGCAGACTGCCAGAGCCTCCCGGCTTTGTATGAATGAGGGTGATTTAAATCAGGAATTAGAAGCCTTGACTGCCAGATTTGCTGAGAGGGGGTACGGCATGAAGGTAATGGAAAAGTATGTTTCCAATGTTGTACAGAGCAGAGATACAGTGGCAGCACCATGACTCTCTAACAAAGGTATTGAATATAGGACAAGTAACTCAGTGAAGCAGGCTCAGCCTAGAAATAAACTAAATTTGTATATTAAGTATAGTAAGGATATAAAAAGGGGTTTGTGATATAATACAGGGTAACTGGAAAATTCAACAAACGGATGACACTTTAAAAGAAATAGTGGGAGCAGCACCAAATTCTGTTTTTAAGAACAACAGAAATCTTAAACGGATCCTGTGTGACAAGAACTATGATAAGAAGGTACTTGAACAGCAAGCAGAAAAAATGGGTATGTATCCCTGTCAGCACTGTAAACATGGGTACGTATCCCTGTCAGCACTGTAAACATGGGTACGTATTCCTGTCAGCACTGTAAACATGGGTACATATCCCTGTCAGCACTGTAAACATGGGTACGTATCCCTGTCAGCACTGTAAACATGGGTACGTATCCCTGTCAGCACTGTAAACATAGGTACATATCCCTGTCAGCACTGTAAACATGGGTACGTATCCCTGTCAGCACTGTAAAGCATGCCCTTTAATATCTATAATTCAGGAATTTGTACATCCTATTGAAAAGAGGGTATTTAAACCTGAACTGTTGACAAATTGCAATTTAATGAATGTTTGTACCTGGCTAGGTGCCTTATGTCAGGAAGACCAACTGTAAACTTAAAGAAAGCATCCTGAAAGATTTATCAGCCATACGTTTGAGCAATACACATAATGCTCTCTTTCAACATATTAAAGAACATCCAGGACATCACTTTACTGTTATAGATTTACAACTGGTTAAGGTGAACACCAGAGGGGGTGATATTGTCAATCAGACTGAATAATGTGAGGTACAATGAGATTGTAAGGCTAGGTGCTGACAGAAGTCCAGGACTCAATGGAGTGGTACCTTTAAAACCTGTTCTTAGGAGGAGCAGACCTGTGACTTAGATGATTAGATCTTGATGCTCATTGGTTTATTGGTTTTTAAATACTTTTTAAAAAGCGTTTTGTTTGTTTTCTTGTATATGTCTGATGAAGGGGGGATCCTGAAAGCGCTTACATTTTGTATTAAAAGTTCTCTGTTTTTACTACAGCCTGGTGGTCCGTGTAGTCTTTTTTGCTGTTCTTTTGTAAGGTTTTGTTTACACGGACCCTTAGTCCCTCTACTTGCAATTTTTGTTTCTTCACTCTGTTTGACATGTAATTCTCTGAAGTAAAAGCCATTGCCAAAGGGCTGTGGTTGACTTAGTCATCCTGCAGGAAGGTTTATCCCAAACAGATAACCGGTGCCAAAATCATGGACTAAAAATAATTGCCAAAAAATGCATTATCTTATGTTTTGGGAAGTCATTTATTATGGGGCACTACCACACTGACAATACACTAAGAGTTGATCCAGCTGTTTGGGATTGGGGAACTTATGTGGACAATGACTTAACTTTTGAACAACATGTCTCCACTGTCATAAGAAAGTCCTTCTATATTGCACAACGTATAAACAAAGTGACTGTGTCTAGATATAAAGATGTCATTGTCCCCTTTACTCTGCCCTTATTAGACCAGTCATTTAGTATAATGCCCCCTTTGGCGTGTATATGTCCAGACACATGCAACAACTGGAATGCCCACTGAGACAGCTTACTAAAAGGATACAAGGCCTAAACAATATTCAGTGATGGTGAACCTTTTGGGTCTGAGTGTCAACAATTTGGAAAATGTCTAACTTGACTCTGCTGGTGTGTTGCCCCCCCCCCCCACAACAAAAATAAATAAATAAATAATAAAAATAATTAAATACATAAATAAATAAAACAGCATAGTTCTCAATATATCAAGGATAAATATCAAGAATCAGGTAAAAAATAGAAATAAGAGACATGGACAGTTTTAAACTGCCAGTACTATCAATTTGAGGCACTGACAAAAAAATGAATGTGAATTAATATGCATTTTCTGAAGTAAAATAAGTCTGCAAATCTAATTATTGCCATTATTAAGTCTAAAAGGTCACCGGTTTTAGGAGGGATTAAGAGGGACAGTTGAGAGAAATGTAAAACAGTTCACACTTAGAAATGCAGCCTACTTGTCCTTTGCAGAAGTGTAACCATGAAGAGAAAGCAATGTTAACACTGCTCTTTTCAGATTGCATCGTGACAGTATACCGAATAGTCAATTAGATTAATAACTTGCTTACCTCTGCAGCAGTGTTGTTGAACTGGGTCCTGGCACAAAACAATTCAATGCACTTCACACGAGCAATGAATGCAAAAGCAGTTTCTTTGGTAACTTGGGTGTTGGTGAACGCTGGCGTGTCACCCAAAACGTCGTGGTGTGTCACCTTTGACACGCATGTCATAGGTTCACCATCACTGCAATATATCCTACACGGATTACTCAAAGTCCTGTCACTATACTCCATATCTTACAGTCTGCTAAAAGGTGATACATGTCTGACAAGCAAGGCATCCCCCAAGTCAGTGTTGATGGACCTCAGCAAATCAAATGGCATCAGAAATCCTGAGTCTGAGGATCTAAACCTCTTCTGCAGCATCAACAGAATGGTTTAGAGGAGCGGGTATATCTTGCAGAGGACACCAGTATGTGGAACAGACTGCCTGTCTGCATAAAACAAAGCTCATTCCTGCCTATTTTTAAGAGTTACTTGAATCCATGGACGAGGAATAGAAAATTAATCCCAGGACTGCCCCTGCACTACTAATGGACAGAGGCAGCTCCCAGATGCTTTATCCCACACATGAGTCCCCTCAAATTATCTATGGTATGAACCCAGTTATTCTCACTAGGTGAAATATATGATTATAGACTATGGGATATGTAAGGCAAATCTATAACTAAATGGGATTGGCTAATTCAAGTACCAAAAGGAAATTGGCTAGGCTTAAATGTCATACAAGCACTGATAGCCTAATATGTACCTACGGACATGTTAATATATGAACTATATTTTTTGCTACTGAACTCTCATCTGCATCTTCTGTCCAAACCACAACATATGTCAACAAGTTTTATTTTTATTTTACACGTTTTCCCTTTCTCCAAATGTGTGTGACCTTAGAGTTAGAATATATGAATAGTGTGTGTAAAAGCAGAGATCCCTTCATTTGTAGCCCAGTTTGAAAAGATTTTTCTCTCAGTTTAAGTGACTTAATCCAGGGTAAGTATAGATGGGCCTTGCACCGGAGTAAGTGTGCCACACTGAAAGCAAATCTGTTGGAATCTGGCCACAGGTGATTGTGTTTTTAGATAGATGGATGAGAATTATTTCTTTCTACTGCTGTGAAGAATGTACTAGTGATAGCACAAGAAATTTCATGTAACAGCCTTTGCTATAAAATATAGAGCAGCTTTTAAGATCAGTCATATTTTAATAGGTTTTTATGCAGTACCTGCTCTGCTTTTCCTTTAATACATAAAGAAACTTTCTCATGGGTCGGTGATGTCACAGTAGTTGGTGTCATGTTTACTGGTATTACTACATGCTGGTAGAGATGCAGGAAATGTTGTATTGTACTTATGAGTTAAAAGGTGTTTTTCTGATCAGAACTGCTAGCCCAATATGCAGTTAAAAAAAACACACACAACCAAAATTAAACTGCAATTAACTCCAACAACTTTTTTCTTTGGAGTTAGTTGAGTAACACCCTGCTCCCTGACTAGGCTAGATTTTTTATGGTAATATGGTAAAACAAACATCTTTTGTCCAAAACATGTAAGTGAAATACCATTTGGCAAATGTCATTCAGGTAATTTAGATTGTCAGCAAAATGAATACTCACCCAGATGGTGTAAGTAAAGCCCAACGTGAAATCAAACATTAAGCACTTAACAGCCAAGCCTTTGCTGGTTCGGTGTCTAAAGGGTATAAAGCCACAAATTTTGTCTCAGTTAACATAGCTTGATTAGTGGTCTGCACACTGGTAGAGTTGTCACTGCACTACAGAGGTGCAAGTTGAGTAATATGTTGGTTTACCCACATTAAGGGGTGGGGCAATGGGGGTTACTAGGGAGGATTGTGATGACAATACTTATAATGAGGTACGGAATGGAAACATGCATGCATCCATGACTGTAAGCATTTTGTAAACATCTCAGCCATGGCAGTGGAGAGACTGTGAGTACATAAGAAAAAGACTGATTCCCCAACAATACATGATAGTACTGCCCTCAGCATGTGCTCTCATTAACCAAAAAAATGAATGGGATAGCAGGTTCTTGTATAGGGGGAAACAAATGGGTCTATGAGTGCTCCAAGATGGAGCTTTCAGTGTCATGTCAGACTGTGGACCCCCCCAAAAATATAGCCAAGCTTCCTGGAAATAAATTAAAAGAAACAAATAACTGCTTAACCTGGCATTCCAAAGAAGAAAACATGACAAAATTCATATCCAGATAGATTACAGACACTGGTACCTCAGAATCATCTTTTATTACAGTTAATGAAAGATGTAGAATGAATGAAGAAAGAGCTTGGAAGGGAAACATGCTTCAGGCCACAATAATCATTAGATGGACTAGGCGGAGAAGCAAAATCATCTTAAAATCAGTCTAAAAGAGTTACCCTTAAGTGACTAAATATATTTCAATAAAAATGGTATATGCCAGTTCATCAGTAAAATATTACGAGACAATATATGTGCTATAATATACTATCTGTGTGAAAAACAGACAGCAGTATTTAAAGGGACAGGAATGCAGTCATAGACCTTAATATGACCCATACAGTGTGACCTTAAACTTAACGCAAGTTGCTTTTAAAACATGCACCTTCAAAAAACAAAAAAACAGTGTATTAAATATACTGACTTAGTTAATAGAAATTAAGTAAAATACCAATTATATAGCATATAGGGCTATATAACTATAAATATGCTAATGGATCTATATAGGAAACCACCAGAACCAGCTCCAGTCTTGTTCATAGGTTCATAGGTTCACAGGTGTGTACTACGCTAATGGCCCTGGAGCCTTTACAAGCCTAGCCCATAGAAGTTCCGGGGCATCATGCCACCCGACATTAGTTCCCAGTGCCTCTATCAAGCAGAGCCACTGGAGTGATCCCCGGGGTGAACTTTCTATTTCCCATCCACTCATCAAGATTTCTCTTGAAGAGGGCCAGTGAGGTGCTCTGTTTGACATGTATGGGAAGTCTATTCCAGAGCATGGGCAGTCTCTGGGTTATGAACCTGTCCCTCCAGCATGTTCTGTTGATTGTGGTAATGAGGTTGAGGTCTCTGGAGTGTGTGGTGTGGAGGGATTGGGATTTCTTTAGATGTAGCATTTCTAACAGAACTGGGTCAGACATGGCTTTATAAGTCAAGCAGAGATCGTCTCTAAGTAGGTGATATGAGACAGAGAATAGCTGGAGCTTTTTGAGTATGTCCATGTAGGACATGTCTTTAAGGCCTAGGATCCTCTTCGGGAGGTACTTTACTAATCCTATGTTTGGGGCTGACAAGGTGCTCAAGGCATCTGGTGAAGCATCATTCTAATCCTATGTTTGAGGCTGACAAGGTGCTCAAGGCATCTGGTGAAGCATCATTCTAATCCTATGTTTGAGGCTGACAAGGTGCTCAAGGTATCTGGTGAAGCATCATAATAATGCCAGAAAATATTTTTTTTGAAATCCCCAGTTAACATGCACTTCATTGATAGAGTTGCCACCTATCCATTTTTTTCCAGAATATTTGGAAATCAATCTGATTGTCCAGGAGTCTGGAAAATACTGTTCAGACTCCTGTATTGGCAGATTTACTATGCTTTTCTGTAAAAGAAGCATCACAAACCAGGAAAAGATGTTCCTCCTCCCCCTGATGTGACAATGATGTCATAAAATGGGCAAAAAGTTGGTGAGACGGAGATGAGTAGGTTTGTGGGATGTGTGAGGGGTGTGGCCTTGGTCTGATTTTGGCCATAAGGAAAGGCAGCAACCCAATTCAATGATAACTCACAGTGGGGCATGCAATGAATGTCATCACTGCCTCACTCCTAGCTTAATGCTGGCAGATGTCCTGTCCACTCAGAGATAGCTGGCAGG
Organism: Protopterus annectens; assembly: GCF_019279795.1. NCBI lineage: Eukaryota > Metazoa > Chordata > Ceratodontiformes > Protopteridae > Protopterus > Protopterus annectens. The sequence goes on along the minus strand of NW_025048882.1, from coordinate 11,415 downwards.
ATGTCCCATCCACTCAGAGATAGCACTGAGCACTGTTATCCATCCCATTCCCACCACAGACATCAAACTGCTACCGTGTCCTAATGTGCACCTCTCACTCATTTCCCCAGGATAGGCACACCCATCTTCTTTTCTGGTGCTGTCAATCTTCTGAACAAAGAATTGAATTTGGGACACCAATGTTTTAGTTGGGGCTTTACCCTTTTTGCCATCAGAGCAGGCAACAATAACTTAGAAAACAAGTCAATAAAAGAAGTCACAATCAGATGTTGGCTTAAACAAAAAATCTTTAAGAAAGAAATGCAGTCTAATAGGTTCATAGGTAAGTACTCGGCTATCTGCCCAGGGGCATTTATAAGCCTAGCCACAGAGTGATGGCTTTCGCCTCCCCATTAGATTAGTAACCTGGGCCTCTGTCAACAGGGCTCCTGAAGTGATCCCAGGGTAGAACTTAACGATTAGCCATCCACTCATCAAAATTTCTCTTGAAGAGGGTCAGAGAGGAGCTCTGTCGAATATGGATTGGGATTCTATTCCAGAGTGAGGGGAGTCACTGGGACAGGAATCTATCCCTCCAGCATGTCCTGTTTATTGTTGTACATAGGTTCAAGTCGCTAGAATGAGTGGTTCTGAGGGATTTCGTTTTTTTGAGGTGAAGCATGTCCATTAGTTCAGGGTTTGACATGGCCCTATAGGTCAGGCATAGGTCACCTCTGAGCAGACGGTAAGCGACTGAGAAGAGCTGGAGCTTTTTTAGTCGTGCTTTTTCTTTCAAGGAAGAAACAAGTCAATACCAGGCCGTAATGATCATAGCTGACAAAATAGTGTTTTACAATCAAGTCTGAAAGCAGGTGCTTGACTTGATACATTAATCATATCTAGGAATAGTAAAAGCAAAGAGAGAAATAATGATTTGGTGAGGAATATTGACTTAGAACATAAAGTGTAAAGTTTTTCTACCTGTAATATGTACAGTAGCAACAGTTCACAGGAAGACATGCTCTGTGTTTATCCTGGTAAGGAAGAACATCTTCAGCCATGAAGCAATGGGGGCACTTACGGGGTTCAGTATAGAGAAGCCATGTGTGTTGTATACCATTCAAACTTTCATAAAATAATTGTGTAACAGTTGGAAGTCTGATTAATGCATTAAAGTATATATTCTCAAGACAGAGAATGTCTGGCATTATCTTACCCATTAATGACCTCTAATACGAAAGTAAAATATGTAGGAGATGTATGTGTAAGTCAGAATTTAAACTTTTAATGGCCATCCCTTACTGTCTGCAAATCTAAAGGACAAGAGACAATAACTGTATCCAAACAATGAAAAATCAAATGAGAAAGAGCAATAGCAAAAGCCGTAAGGGCTGTCATTGCAAAACTGTAGAAATTAAAAGTTGTCAGTAGCAGGATCTTCTCTCTAAAACCTCAAATATATATGTGATTATGGTTGGAAAAGCAAATTATCCACTTCATTTACATCCCTAGTGTTTGAAAAATAAATACAAATGCTAGTAAGAAATCAAAGACAAAAATATTTGATTGAAACTACAGAAAAACTGCTAGATCCACAATATGGTGATATAGTTACGTATACAACTCATGGGAAACTCTGCAGACTGAAGTTGAAGTAACTGTCCAAGCTACCAGAATCAATGTCTCTTTTGTTCATTGGAAGATGGACAACTGTACACAAAGAACCACAGGCATTTGTACCAGGTAACTAAACTAAAATCTAGGAAAGAAGAACAGCCAGAAAAATCCCAACAAGCATTGACAGTGGAAAATAAAGATTGTGAGAACTGTGAGAGGCAGGAGATGCAGAGACAAGTTCTTCAAGTTCTGTAGAACAAGAACTGTACTGAAAGTAAGATCAGGTGTCCACACAGAAAAACAGTATTAAATATCCCAAATCCAGAAGAGCGCTGAAGACAGCAGACAAATATATGAACAGTTCAAGAGTTGCTCACAGTACTAAAGACTGAAAGTTTATAGTGATGTAAAAATAATAATCAGGTTTTTCTTGCAGTCCAGTGTTGATGCAAATCAATGCATCAGCTTTGCGACAAAATACTTTCAAGCCAATCGTGCAATAATTTATTGTGAAAATATAAAAAGTTATGAAAAAATTTTCTATGAATGAATGGAGTATGTCACAATGACAACCTTTTTTGCCATAATTTCATATTTTCCTTTTTATTAAAACTGCTCACAATTTAAATAACACTGTGAAACCAAATATGGCTAATGTTTTGTATTGGAAGTTTGGAACCCAAGATATCTCTGCTGTATGTGTAAAGAGAATGTGACCCAATTTTAAACAGGAAATCCTATGAAACATAAACGTGTTTAGAGTTAATTCTTGGTTAATAGTGAGTCACTCTTTTGGTCTGTGATATGTTTTAGCTGTCACAACCACATTGCTACGCTCACATAAAATGATGTCTGAAAGAGTTTGTGTTCATTAGCATAACTCCTTTCAATATGAGCCTTTGCTGACAAAAATCCTGCAAGACATTAACAATGGAAAGAAAACTATGACTGATCTTTATTTCTCGCACGCCACTCCATTTTTTCAAATGCATATGGCCCCATGATAATACTTTTAAATGTCAAAAAATTTAATTGCAATGAAAACATACTTTGATATAACCCAAATACATTATAAACTTTGACACAAATGTATTCCTGATGGCTTAGGATAATAGAATAAAACCTACAGAACTGGAAAAACAATTTTTTGCCAACCATAGTCGTGATAGTTTACTTATTTGTTGCCAAGGCATTGATTTCTAGTTATATATCTATATATATATATATATATATATATATATATATATATATATATATATATATATACTTAAAATGAGCATATCCTTCTAGTGGTTGCAGGCAGACATATCATTTAATGTATATTCATATTTTTATCCACTTTTTTTACTACTGACTGCAATTAGTCTCTCTTGCCTGGCATTTTTGTGAGCATATACGAATAGCTATGGAAGAGCTATTTTTATTTTTGCAAATGATATTTTTGTATAGAAAGGTTTATAAACAAGTTACTAGCTTTATTATCAGTAAATTCTACACTCAAAACACACAAGCCGATAAGCAGCTGAGAAAATTATTTAGTTTTGGGTTATTCTTTCAGTCTTGACTTATGAACTTTATAATACAAAGGAAATCACTTAATCATACTGTGTTTCCAGATTGCCCTAAAAGGATGTGACTGTACTTTGTGACCTCATCTGGTTAATAAATGAATTATAAGTAAAAGTCATTCTTTCTTTTTAATTAGTAGGGATTTTCCAACCTACGTAATTAACACGCAATACAAAGTTTGCTCACTGACCATACAGGGGTGCAAACCACCACATTTCTTTGGGCAGGTTCTAATGACATCAAAAAGAGAGAGCAGGTATTTTATTTTTGCTTTACTACATTTGAAACCAATGCTAGAAGAAACATCCCTAAGAAGTAAGAGAAAGCTAATAACTTTTTGAGAGAACCCTTTGTGAGAGATGTTCTTATACAATGTAAGATGAAGTTATTGCGGAAACCTCATGTCTACAGTTGTAGTTACATCAGCTGCCTCAGGGCCAATATCTATTCGCTGTAGTACAGACCTTCTGACAAAACTTACCATACATGCGAAGAAGAATAACAAGAACAAATCAGAAACTGCTATGATAGACTTCATGTCAATATCATGTTCTATATTTTGTAAATAGTTTTTAACCATTGTGTTGTAAAATGTATTTTAGTATTCTTCAATGTTAACTTTATTGTAACCTTAAACATTATTTCTCTGTATTTGTCTTGGAGCTTTTCTCCCTGGGCATCTACTGAAAATGGACTTATATCCAGTTAGTCTAGCCCGGTCAACAAATGTAAATTAAAATAAATCAGATATGATTCCGAATTGTATTTTTGTGGTAACAAAAATTCAGCATAGTGCATGCCAGTCAAACATATACTATACCATTTATGTAAAAATGTAAATGCTATGGAGTCACTCAAACCTCACTGGAATCACATGAAACAATAAGCTTTATATGTTCAAGATAAGACAGCTGTATCCCATATTATTAGTGGTCCATAAACTGTCATGCATTACTCTGCTGAAAAACACATGCATAGACATTCCTTCATAGATCACAGTAGCAGACTGGCAAAAACGCAGATCAGTATCAGAGAAACACTGCAATGCCAGCACATTTGTTTGTTTGTGGACTTGGACACATTTCTGTGACTGCCATTTTCTGTCACCTCTTTGAGAAAATCTTTAAAAAGACAAGGCAAGTAGTCTGGCTCTCAAGTGATAAATAGCTGTTAGGAAACAATTATCACTGGTTTTATTCTACTACGCTGAGAGCTAGGAGACCTCAAAGTAACTTACTCCAGGCTAGAATGGCTGGAAGACACACCTCTCAACTGTCCAGATTTATGCAAAATGTCCAGATTTTTTCCTAATATTTTTCATCTCTTCCTCATAAAATTTGTGGGTTTTTTTGGATTTTTTTTTGGCAAATCAATGAGGACTGAATTTACAGTATTATGACACATGTTTGAGTTTCAGACATCATATCCTTCAGAAAATGTATGGTAACACAAGACCTTTTATTCTAACAACTTTCTAAGTTTATAAAAGCAATATTTAAAATGTTGTTCTTATTTTTGGGGATTTATCCAGATTTTTTATGCCAAGAGATTAACAGCAATGCTGAAGGGAAGAAATCAATTTAACAAATACATGGAAAAACACTATCTAACCAAGTATACCAGCATATGGAATGTTAAAGAAGCAAATATATATATGTATATATATATATATATATATATATATATATATATACATATATATATATATATATATATATATATATATATATATATATATATATATATATATATAAAGAGAGAGAGAGAGAGAGAAACTGACCCCAATTTCCTTTTATAATCAGAGCAGAGCATTCAGTACTGAAAGTTGGTTAAAGTTATATTTGCCCTTGGTTCCAAAGTAAATCTGGGTAACTATAGAGTTTATAACCGTAACAAACAATGATTTTTTTAAATATAAATTAGAGATATCTATTAATAAGGAACAGTGCAGAATAAACTAACCTTCACAAATTCTTTCTTTGCTGTTCTTCACCCGATAGTTGGCCAAAGCTCAGGTTGCTGACCCTAAAACATCAGCACCATCTTCTTATGCTGTCTAGACTTGGATAGGAATTAAAGGGGGGGGGGTTTCTCATGTTCTTCTTTAACTTTATCTTACTTTTCTTTGTTTTCTTTTTCTTCCTGCTTTATTCTTTCCTATTTCCCTTCTTTCTCCTCAAATTCTATTAAGCTACTTTTCATTAAACAAAGAAGGATGCAATTTTGAAATATTACATAATGGAAAGATGATTAAAAAATCTGTTCTGTTTTAATTATAAAGTGATGTTATTCAAGTATGGCTGTTTATGCAATGGAATGGACAAATGTACAAAACTTTATATGTGCGTGTGTGTGTGTGTGTGTGTGTGTGTGTGTGTGTGTGTGTGTGTGTGTGTGTGTGTGTGTGTGTGTGTGCTTCCATGTGAGCCTTTCTGTCTCTCTTTGTGATACGCAGTTTAGTGAGTGTTTTTATATACAACCTGGATTTTTTGACTCTTGCAGTTTAGTGAGAGTTGTTATAGATGACCTGGGTTTTACTGACTATTGCAGTTTGATAAATTGCAGTTCAGTGAGTGTTGCTATAGATGACCTCGATTTTGTTGGCCAGATATACAGATAGACAAATACAGCAAATCCACTGGCATTAATAAATGTCAAATAAAACCATAAAAACACACTATTACATTGCCATAATTAAATGTTACTGCTTTTTATTAAAACATCTATTAGATATGTTTACTGGATGAACTGACAGATTGGTAGGGCATGGATATGGTTATATACATACACACACACACATATATATATATATGTGTGTGTGTGTGTGTGTGTGTGTGTGTGTGTGTGTGTGTGCGCGCGCGCGTGCGTGTGTGTGTGTGTGTATATAAATAGATATTGATATATTCTTTTCCAAGTTGGAATTGTCAAGTATGTTTAATCGATTCTAATGTTCCCATTTTTTGATAGCTGTATACTTGTAAGAGCAAGATTGTGGCAATGTGGTAGTAATGAAGTTTCTCCCTGTCTTCTCTGTTGTGTGATTTTTTTTGTTTTATTTTTATATTTAGAGATGCGATGGTGTAGGGAACATGGCTTCTGACATATGAAGTGCAGGGTGACCTGTCCCCCCCCTTGCTAAAATGTTTGCATTTATTTAGGTTTTTGTTCACTCAGAATTAATGATTTGCATTCAACAGAATGAGCTGAATTGTAAGATCGACTGATGTATCCCACCGAGTGTTGATACTGTTGACACATAGTTGATTGTAAGATCGATTGCTGTATCCCACCGAGCGTTGATACTGTTGACACATAGTTGATTGTAAGATCGATTGCTGTATCCCACCGAGTGTTGATACTGTTGACACATAGTTGATTGTAAGATCGATTGCTGTATCCCACTAAGCATTGATACTGTTGACACATAGTTGATTGTAAGATCGATTGCTGTATCCCACCGAGCGTTGATACTGTTGACACATAGTTGATTGTAAGATCGATTGCTGTATCCCACCGAGCGTTGATACTGTTGACACATTGTAAGATCGATTGCTGTATCCCACCGAGCGTTGATACTGTTGACACATAGTTGATTGTAAGATCGATTGTTGTAGCCCACTGAGCGTTGATACTGTTGACACATAGTTGATTGTAAGATCGATTGCTGTATCCCACTGAGTGTTGATACTGTTGACACATAGTTGATTGTAAGATCAATTGCTGTATCCCACCGAGCGTTGATACTGTTGACACATAGTTGATTGTAAGATCGATTGCTGTATCCCACCGAGCGTTGATACTGTTGACACATAGTTGATTGTAAGATCGATTGCTGTATCCCACCGGCGTTGATACTGTTGACACATAGTTGATTGTAAGATCGATTGCTGTATCCCACCGAGCGTTAATACTGTTGACACATAGTTGATTGTAAGATCGATTGCTGTATCCCACCAAGCGTTGATACTGTTGACACATAGTTGATTGTAAGATCGATTGCTGTATCCCACCGAGCGTTGATACTGTTGACACATAGTTGATTGTAAGATCGATTGCTGTATCCCACCGAGCGTTGATACTGTTGACACATAGTTGATTGTAAGATCAATTGCTGTATCCCACCGAGTGTTGATACTGTTGACACATAGTTGATTGTAAGATCGATTGCTGTATCCCACCGAGCGTTGATACTGTTGACACATAGTTGATTGTAAGATCAATTGCTGTATCCCACCGAGCATTGATACTGTTGACACATAGTTGAGGTAGCACTGCTCCTTCATGTCATGGGCACTGCCACAGTCAACTCACATACCATGTAGACATTTGTTTTGGTCATGTATGGGTAAACGTAGAGTTAGTACATATAAGTTCAAGGGTATGGGGGCAGAACCTCCATTTCGGAGCTGTGGCATGCAAAGTCACCCACATAAGCAGTGTCAATTAGTTTGTACTGATTCTAATATGTGATGATATCTGATTTATTAATAAATAGGCAGTGTTGTTTAGTTTGTGTCAGTTTCAATGCATCAGATGATATCTGATTTATTAGTAAAGTTGTACTGTTGTCTTAAGAGACTGCTCGAAATAGGTTTCTGTGGTGTATGTATGATCACTGAATGAAAGTGTTAGGTTTCATTTTGTAATCCATTTGGATTCTCCAAATTGTGTTTGTGATAGAAGATTTTTTCAATGTAATGGGTCAATTAATCTTGTGTCTATGATAGTATCACTCAACCAATCATTTTCTATATAAAACAAGATCAGTTCAGTTTGGCTCTGATTGATGACAGACCCCGATGGCAACTGTGGTGGTGTTTCCATATTTGCTAGTGACCACATCACTTCTATACAAACTCTCCAAACAAAACACAGGGTTGTCATACCCAACTGATATCCATAAACATTAGAGTGTCTACAAAATATCAGATATCACAATATCTACAAAAGTTTTTTAACCAATTGGTTTTCCTGTGTGACCTTTTTGCTCATTGTTTTAGTTTGTTAGTTGGAATATTTTGTAGACACCCTAATGTTTATGGATATCAATTGGGTATGACAGCCCTGTGTTTCCAAAAGGCAAACATTCCTCTTATGCTGTGCTGATGATGCCATAAGAAGGCAGAAACACAAATGCCCACAGCTAGAGGGGTTTGGCTTTATTGGCCTGAAATTGTCTATAAATAGACTTAAAAGTAAAAGTAAAAGTCATTGTAATTCAGAATTGCCATTTAGCTGAAACACTCGATATCTTTAAAGGGTAATTTGCATATATCCCATGTTGCCACTGTTACAAGAGGTTTAAGGCATCACACAGTGGAAAGTTTTGCTAGATTTTTCTTTTTGTGTTTTTTAACCAATTGGTTTTCATGTGTGACCTTTTTACTCATTGCTTTAGTTTGTTAGTTGGGATATTTTGTAGACACCCTAATGTTTATGGATATCAGTTGTGTATGACAACCCTGTGTTTTCAAAAGTCAAACATTCCTCTTATGAGATGCTAATGAGGCCATAAGAAGATAGAAACATGCATATCTGAAGGTAGAGTGTGTGGTTTTATTAACCTGAAATTGTCTATAAATAAACCTAAAAGTAAAAGAAAAAATCATGGATATTCAGAAATGCTATTTAGTTGAAACACCAAATATCCTTAAAGAGTAATTTGCATTTATTCTCTGTTAGCAAACTTAGACATAACAACTAGCATTGCTCTGAACTTATTCAAATGACAGAACACTTTCTCACTTAGTAGATATTGCAAATTTACTTACAAACAAATTCAGTGCAAATGTCATCCTGAAGACAGCTATTAATAGTCTACATATGCCTATGGCTTTCAGACCCCACCCCCATCATTACTAGACAATATATATTGAAGGTACTATCTAAGACAAAATATACCTTCTCCATGGGACTTGATAATGTACCTCATTATTTAATAAACAGCACTAAACAGGCATAGGCAGATCTGCTACTTAAACTTTTTAGCCACTGGATTTGTTTGGAAACTTCAGAATTTAGAATTAGACCCATACCTATTTATCTACAACACACACACACACACACACACACACACACACACACACACACACACACACACACACATAATGAGAGACAGAGTGAACTAGACTTATATAGATAGTTTAATGGCAGGTAGACATACAGATAGATAGATAGATAGATAGATAGATAGATAGATAGATAGATAGATAGATAGATAGATAGGTAGAGATAAAAGTAAATATATAAATATACAGGCATAGATGTTATAGATACAGATATACCTATATCTAAAGATTTATGTTTTAACTATATAACCATGTGTTTCTACAACAGCCATTCATTACATTTCAAAAGGCTGAAAAAATGGGTAAAAGCCAATCTGACTGAATCACCATTTAGTCAAATTCCTAATTACTAAAAATCATAGTCAAAATACCAAAACAGAAAATTTGTGAAAAACAGTTTTTAGCAGTGGCGATAGCCCCGACCTCCACCACCAGCACACTCTCCCCCATACTAAAAGAATCTAATTCCATGGGTCATACAACTTTACAGAAAGGTGGAACACCATACACAAGAAATCACTGCAGGCACATAAACAGAATCTACAGCCATGGAAAACATTCATCACCACTTCAAACATCTTCATACATTTCTACATATTTCCATTTCTCTATTCCTAAAGCACTTACAGGTAATCCTGCATTAAACTAAATGAACTTTAAAGCAAGTCAAAATAGAACTATATGGATGTTTCAGCCTTCTACATTCAGTCATTATGGACAGAGCTAGCATACATGAGTAGGGACAGACGGGGAGGGGGTGTCCCCATACAACCTTATTAAGAGATATACCCAGAGATCCATAGTCAGCATTCAATCACTGTGTTCAGACTTCCAAAACCAGGACACGCATACAGGTCATCAGCTCTGCTCTATAAATACACATGCTGATGTACGCCATCACTTTGCTGTATACATACACATCGTGATTCACACCATCAGCTCTGCTGTATAAATAGTGTCTATCTTACATTATCGTAGGATTAAAATACCGTACGCTATTTCATCGTACCGATAATGTCTAAACCACCAAATATCGAACACATGAAACAGCAAATTTTTCCCCAGGGGAAAAATTGCTGATCCGCAAAAAAAAAATAAATAAAATAAAAGCACTTAAACACAAAGATAAGTGGAGGGCTTCGGCACCACACACCCTTCCTACTTAAATATACCAACTCCTAGATCACACCATAGTGGAGGAAATGGTAAAGTCCCGAAGACGGCTCACTGAATTTTTTCCCTGGGAAAAAATTTGATGTTGTGTGTGTTCGCTATTTTTGCCATTTCGACAGTAGCGGATTGACTAAATAACTTTCACTATTTAGGCCATTCAATATGCTAATATAGACTCTATAAATACACATAATGATGTACACCATCAGCTCTGCTGTATAAATACACAACCTAATGTACGCAGTCAGCTCTGCTGTAAAAATACACATACTGATGTACACCATCAGCTCGCTGTATAAATATACATGCTGATGTATGCCATCAGCTCTGCTGTATAAAAACACATGGTGATGTACACAGTCAGCTCTGCAATATTAATACATATGCTGATGTACACCATCAGCTCTGCCATATAAATACACATGCTGATGTACACCATCAGCTCTGCTGTATAAATACACATGCTGATGTACACAGTCAGCTCTGCTGTATAAATACACATGCTGATGTACACCATCAGCTCTGCTGTATAAATACACATGGTGATGTACATGGCCAGCTCTGCTGTATAAATATACATGCTGACACACACAATCAGCTCTGCTGTATAAATACACATCCTGATGTACACCATCAGCTCTGCTGTATAAATACACATGCTGATGTACACCATCAGCTCTGCTGTATAAATACACATGGTGATGTACCCCATCAGCTCATCTGTATAAATACACATGCTGATGTACGCCATCAGCTCTGCTGTATAAATAACATGCTGATGTTGATGTACCCTGTCAGCTCTGCTGTACAAATACACATGCTGACGCACGCCATCAGCTCTGCTGTATAAATACACATGCTGATGTACCCCATCAGCTCTGCTGTATAAATACACAGGAAGATGTAATCCATCAGCTCTTCTGTATAAATACACATGCTGATGTACCCCATCAGCTCTGCTGTATAAATACACATGGTGATGTACATGGCCAGCTCTGCTGTATAAATA